>NC_138193.1:115114199-115294407 GCF_964194105.1 Spermophilus citellus | reverse complement strand
TAGCTCTCAGTGAAGTTCCACTTATACAGGTTTCTAGTACACCCCAAGTCAGGCGGCAAACAGGAACGGTGCCCTGGACAGGTCAGTAGCAGAGACGCTTATACCCCCCTGGCTGGCCTCAGCTTCCTCCTGCCATCATCCCGTGACCTGGGGAAGCAGACGTCCAGACCATGCAGCCTCCGCCTGTGAGCAGCTGTGGCCCAGTTGGAAAGAACATGGAGAAGGAGGCTCTGACTTCCTCTAACAGAGCTGAGGAGCAGCCGCACTGGGAGCAGAGAAGGGGGGGAGAGTCCTCCCCCATGTTCTGGGGGTACCCTCAACTCCAGACTCTTAAGGATAGCAGAGGGAGCTCGGGGACAGTACTCCAGCCACCAGCCCACTGCATTTGTGGAGAACCAGGATGGTGCATAGGTCCATGTCCGATTTCCAAAATAGATCATCTGGAAGTGATTTGAAAACTCCCTCTTCTAATATGCTCTTTGATCCTGTCCTACTGTGACAGTCCACAATCCAATGGTGACAATGACTCTTGGATATCTTCAAGGCACACCTGAGCCAGTTCTCGTTCTCAGGAGCTAGTGAACGGTGAGCCGGGATGGTGAGTGCGTTAAGGAGGCGGCTAGGCAGGCCACTCCCATGTGTCCACAGGCTGTTTGCTCACCCCTGCCCAGGCCCTGCCCCCTCTCTACACACCTGCTGAGTAGAAATCTTTCTCCAGAGGAATAAGTACTGGCTGCTCTGGATGTAATCTGATGTCCACTGTGGCCTCAAGCAGTGTATGTGGATCAGGACACTCTAGAACATGATCCAGACTGAGGCAGGAGCCTGGGATGGGCAGTGACCAGCACCACATAAACCTTGGTGTTCATGTTAAGTCACTGGTCAAGAAAGCTCTCTCCGAGGACAAGGCATTTAGTCCAAGGTCAGCCGGGAGGAAGACCCAGCTGTGCGGAAGTCAGGGGATAAGAATCCAGAGACCATAAATGTGGAGCAGAGACTATGAAAGAGACTGTGCTCTGCACGTTCAGGGGACCCACCTGGGCTCCAGTACCCAGCAGGCTCTCTACATATTTTTGCTAAATAAATAATTTTCAAGAAGATATGTAGCTGTGGGTGAGATTGGGAGACGTGGGGCTGTAATTCAGGGTAAGCAGATTGGGTTATGCTAACTGGGAGAGGAGCCAGGTGACAACGAGGTCTTGATGTGGTCTTCCAAGGTCCCCTGGCTGTTCCTGAGGAGGGAGTGAAAGGTAAGAGCAGATAGGGGCACTGCACCCTTGGGCCCCTAGTGTGAGTGGCCAGAACACCTCTAGCTGCTGCAACCTGTGAAACAATTTATTGAAAGGAACAATAACCGAGTGTCAGAAGGCGCACCAGGACCCAGGCTCCGTCAACCAAGCCTAGAATCAAACCCCAGATCATGACCTGGGTCTGGGCAAGTCGTGACCCTGCCCCAGGCAGCTCCACACTGGGCTGGAACCCAGAACTTCATCTTCCCAGTTCACCCACCCAGAGGGAGAACCTTCCCCCCCACCGCGGCCCTGCCCCAAAGGACCCAGCACTCTAAGGTTTCGGCTGGGAAATCTGCTGCTGCTCTTATGGAGGTTCCCAAGTATGTGAAAAACCACTTTTCTCCTAACACTTCCAAAATCATCCTTTGTCTTGGTTTTGACCGTTTGATCATGATACTCTTGGCATGGATTTCCTTTTTGCTTCTTCTTGTTAGTGTGTTGGGGTTTCTGGGATCTGCCTCTTAATCCTCCTGTGGGATGGGACACGTGTTCTACTTTCAGGAGGGACTCCCCCAAGTGACTTCATTCTCAGTCCCTGGAGAGGAGGAAGGGCCCTACATCAGGCCACTTCAGTCAGAAGAGTAAGGAAACAGGAGCAAAAGAAAGAGGAAGTACGGAGGTGAAGGGAGAGGAATGAGCGCAAGCCACCACCCACAGATGCACGCACTACTAAGGTTCCAACGGAGGAGAGAAGGAACCAAAGCTTATTCCAGGAAATAATGGGCGAAAACTTCCCAAGTTGGGGGAAGATATGAATACCCAGGTCCAGGAAGCCCCAAAACATCAAATCAGATGAACCAAAGAAGCCCCCTCAAGACCATCCAAACAGTCACCAGGCAGAGGCGGTTCCGGAAACATGAGAGAAAAGCAGTTTCACACACGGGAGCCTCCCTCAGAGCGTCAGAGGGTTTTCAGCAGAAACCTCAGGGTCAGATGAAGTGGGATTGTTCCGTGAAGTGCTGAGAGACAAAGAAGGTAGGAACATCAGTGACCCCAGGCTCCCTGCTGAAGCCGTCCCTCGGGGCAGGCGAGATCCAGCACTTCCCAGCGGGGCCCAGCTGTGGCACTTTACCAGCGCTGGTCTGCCCTAGACGAGGTCTGCAGGGGAAACGGGAGGATGCAGGTCAGCTGCAGGACGGCACAGACAGTCCGAGCCGGGCCGACGAGGCCTGCCAACAGACCAACCTCAACACTGCCCTGCTGTGACGGCAGCGGGCAGGTCACTCTGAACTCCGGTATAAAAGTTCCAGTGCAAACCCCGTAAAATAACTGTGACTTTAAAAACCACTGGAAGATAAAGAATATCAATAATGTAAATTAAGCATAGAGGATGCGATGAAGCCCAGTGGTCACCAGCTAGACTTCCGCGGCCTTAAGGTATTTTGTAGGTCCCAGGTAAACATGTCAAAAGAAAAATGTACATATAGAGACCCACAAAAGACAGGGAAAGGAACCTGAGTATAGATAAGCATCCAACCGAGTGCTGAGGCAGACGGCACGAGAGGAAAGGCCCGGACTACCACAAAACCAGCCGAGAGCCCCCCAGCGGGTCAGCGGCGGACATTGTCCATTGACCAGCGCGTCAACCACAAATGGATTAAAGGTGGCGTGGCCGAGGGGGCACCAGCAAATGCAGATAACACGAAGGCCAGAGTGGCCGCACAGGCATGAAGGTGAGGCCCAACTCCATGCTGTGGACAAAAGCTCCCTCATGTTGAAGACACACAGCTGGACAGCCAAGGGACAGAGCCCACAGGTGGCTGTGTTCACATGAGACACAATGAGCCTTCCATCCAACGACCACGAGACAGACCCTTAAGGGTAGAAGGGTCGAGCCACCAGGACGCTGTGACTCTTGACATATCGTGCACCCAACAGCAGGACACACGAAGACATAAACAAACTGAATGAAGACCAGCAATGAGGCCACAGGAGGATCTCGGGTGCTCCACTTCAATAGTGGACAGAGCGTTCAGACAGTCAGTAAGGAATACAGACGGCAGGCACCTACCAGTCTCACAGAACCTCCTGCCCAGAACACAGTTTCTTCCCAATTGTACATGAATTTTTCCCAGAATAGTTGATGTATTTGCTCAAAAACAAGTGTTGCTTAATTTAAGATTCTAATTGTAGCAAATATATATTTTTACTACAGTGGAATGAATGAAACAAGAAATCAATAGCAAAAGTAAAGCTGAAAAATTTACAAATATGTAGAAATTAAATAGCACACTCTTGAACAATTATCAAGTCAAAGAAGAAATCAAAGGGAAATAAAGATAATTCTTGAAGAATGAAAAAGGAAACAATCATACCAAAGCTTAAGTGATGTTGCCAAAGCAGCACTAAGAGGGAGGCTTATGGTGGAAATGCTCTACATAGGAAATTATCCTAAATAAGCAACTTGATTTACACTTCCTAGTGCAGTAAAAAGAAGAACCAAGCCCTACGTTAACAGAAGGAAGGAAATAATAAAGATTAGAGCAGAAATAATTGGAATAGAAAAAATGAACAAAACTAATAAAGTTTTTTCTAAGATAAAGAAAATTGAGAGAGTGTTTGCTAAAATAAGGAAGAGGGGTAAGGACTCAAATAAATCAGAAACTAAAGAAAAGAGGTCACATCAGCTCACACAGAAAGAAAGCGGACTGCCATAGGCCACTAGGCACAACACACCAGCAAACTAAACTGGATCTCTAGAGACACTCAAGTCACCAAGACTGAATCACAAAATCATCTAACTGCTGCAAACCAAAAGCACAGGCCACAGAAATAAGCCAATAAGTAGAACCACGTCAAACTGACAGACTGCATGACAGAGGGGTCACCACCTTGGTGAACAGCAGACCCAGGGAACGGGAGAACACAGGTGCCATCTGTCTGATAAGGGCTGGGTCTTCAAAGGACCTGACGAGTCGTACAGGTCACAGGTTATCTTAAAACCCAGCCTGGTGTAACCCTGAGAAAGGCCCTGGGTAGACGTCTGTCCCCTGAGGACACACAGATGACCAGCGGCTTCGGGAGGAGATGCTCAGCAGCTCCAATCATCCGGCGAGTCCAAGTCGGAACCTGATGAGGTGCCTTCCTGATTGGTGGCCACTTCTCTCTGGTCCTCAGGTCCCTTCCTCTGTGCAGGCCAATTCTGGCCATCTCCCCTCTTACAGTCGTGTGGATGAGGCCCACCTGTGCCCCCAAACTCCACTTCCTCTGGAGACCTCAGGTGCCCTGAGGAGTCGAGCTTCAACACAGCATTTAGGGAGGGTCAGGATGCAGTCAGTAACGACGTGCAACATGTGTGTGTGTGAGAGTATGACTGTGTGTGTGAGTGTATGTGTGAGTGTATGCATGTGTATGAGTGTGTACATGTATGTGTGAGTGTGTGAGTATGTGTGTGTATCTGAGTGTGTGTGAATTATATGAGGGTGTGCATGTGTGTGTGTGAGTGTGTGAATATGTGTGACTATGTGTGAGGGTATAGGTATGTGTGAGTATGTGAGTGTGTGTGAGAGGGTGTGAATGAGTGTGTGTGAGGTTGTACATGAGTGTATGTTTATGAGTGTGTGTGAGTGTGTGAGTGTGTATGAATGTGTGTGAGTGTGTGCAAGTATGTGAGTGTGTGAAAATGTGCGTGAGTGTGTGTGAGGGTGTGTATGAGTGTGTATATAATTATGTGAGAGAGTAAGTGAATGTGTGTGAGGGTGTGAGGGTGTGTGTGTGAGGGTGTTTGTGAGTGTGTATATGTGTGTATGTGAGGGGATGTGTGAGGGTGTGAGTGTGTATGTGTGTGTGTGTATGAGGGTTGCATGAGTATGTGTGTGAGAGGGTGTACATGAGTGTGTGTGAGTGTGTGCGTGAGGGTGTGCATGAGTGTGTGAGTGTGTGAGCATGCATGAGTGTGTGAGGAGAAGGTGCTGGGGTGCCAGGTAACAGCAAGGTTGTGAACGTAGGGTGGACAAATGGGTCCCGTGGTGGGCAGACAGGCCCAGTCTTAGTGGACAATTGGGGCTGGGGCAGAGGCCCCCAAGGCAGGTGGCCAGGGAGAGGGCGTGTGATGAAGTGGAGTGGTGAGGCCAGCACGGGGACCGGGATCTCGGGACCTCCCCAGGTCAGCCTGGCACCCCCACACCTCCCTCTGGGAGGCCCACACACGCAGAGCTGGCTTCCAGGGATGCTCTCAAGAAGCTGAGCCCGAGAGGCCCTGGCCCCAGGTGCTCAGAGTGGAAGCCTGGGGCAGGCTCGGGGCTGCGAAGATGGGAACAGAATGCCCTCCCTACAACCCCGTCTGGGTCCACCCAGAGGCCAAGGCCTGGAGGAGGCTGTTCTGAAGAGACCAGGCGTCCTCAAGTGGCCCCAGGCGAGCAGCTGGTCAGTAGATCCACCTCCCGAAGTCAACCTGCCGACGGTGCCACAGGACACACAGAGCTGTGCAGGAAGGGGGCCTGCTCGGAGGGCACTGAGCCCCCAGGGGAACAGGAGCAGCAGGCCCAGTTGGCAGAGTCTGGCTAGGCTGCTGACCTCTGCCTGGACGGGGCGGAGGGAGGCAGAGCCAGGCGCTGAGGAAGGACTCCTCTGCCTTCCAGCCAGACAATATCAGCTACCTCCACCAGTGTGAGGGCAGGAGCGCATCACTGGACACAGAGCTGAACCCCAAAGGAGCCCGCTGCTTCCAGTGTGAGCGCCGGGTGCTGGGAGGCTAGGCGCTGGGCATGATGAGCCTTGACCCTGGGCGCTGCCCCAGAAGACAGTGAACGGCCCCTCCTCGTCCTGCTGAGTGCTGAGCCGACTGAGGGCCAGGCACTGGAGGCTGCAGAGGAGGATCAAGGACCACTGCACTGGCTCCTGATTCTGGACCCCAGGGCAGGCAGGCCACAGGGGCTTCCTGCCTCTTGTAAGTCAGGACAAAAGCAACCAAACGTGCAGGAGACTGGCCCTGGAGGAAAGAGGAGGGCAGGGCTGAGGAGGCCCCTGGGCCTCATCTCCAACACACGGCCAAACAAAATCTGCGATCCCCTGCTCCAAGGGCAGGCTTCCCCTGAGCAGGAGCCAGAGGCCAGGCCAGGATGACCCCACAGTGGTGTCAGGAGGGGGACTGACTTCTTCCCGTCAGGTACGCCTTGATTTCAAGGACGCTGAGCAGGCGTCACTGTCACTGTGCTCAAGGCGGCCACTGGCTTGAGAATGACCACAAGCAGGGCTGGTGTGGACACTGCCCTGGGTGCCCTCCAAATGACCGGGGAGCTGAGCACACAGGTGGAGAGCCCAGGGCGCCCCCCGTAGGAACTGGGAAAAGTCAGGGCTGGATTTCTGCCTTGTAGGCCGTCATGGTCCTTGTCTAGACCCCACCCCCAGGAGACTGGCCCCAGGAGCCCTCCTGCTCTGGTCAGCATGCTCTTGGCCCCGTGGCAGGGGAAATTCACATGCTTTGGTGCCTGTGTGTGTAAGATCCTGAGATCAACCTGCTGCCTGGGGCCTGGTGAGCAGCGAGGAGCTCTGCCACTCATCCTGGTCACTGTGGTCCTGGCTACACCCCAGCCTGGCACCTTCCCCGCTGCTGTGGCTCACAAGCACGGAGCAGCCCTCAGAGCACCCAGAACCGAGACTGATGAGCAATTAGCGTGAGAATCTTGGAGGAATCTGCACTAATTAAAAAGCAGATGGAGCTTTAAGAAAAATCTACCCAGCCTTCAGGCCTCAGATTATTACACACTCAGATTCATGTCATGACAAGAGGCAGCCTGGAAATGTAAAATAGAATGAGAGCTTTAAAATAAGGAACGTGCGCCTGGCCCAGCAGAGCATCGGTGGGTGCTCAGCACACGTGCCGTCTGGGCCTGTGCTTGCTGGGAGCCTGCCTCCTACAGCTCCTGAAGACCCAGCCTCTCCTGACCCCAGGACCTGCAGGACAGCCCTGGTCTAGGACACATCCGGATCCTGGCAGCCCCATCAGCAGGAGCCTCCCAAACAAAGGTGTGCCTGGAGCAGCCTCAAGCGTTGGCTCCGGAGGCTCCAAGGGGCAAGAGGCTTCAGCTACATGTCAGCCATGAACTCTGTCAGTAAAGCTGTCCCCACGGAAGGGGCTGCCTCGCAACCAGCCGGCCACCAGCCTCCAGCCTCCAAGCCCTTCAGGCAGGACATCCTGCTCCAGAAGCAGGCAGGCGAGTCTGGGTGACTGGGGAGGGGGAGGCAGGCAGCCCCCGGCTCTTCCCACAGTAGGTCTCAACACTCGTGTCTGCAGGTCTCCTCTTGTTGGAACATCTGGCACCCTGAGATGTTCTTCCGCCTTGATTTCTGAAGTCCACCCCTGCAGGGGGCCTCTCCCACGAGCCTCTAGGCCTGACCACCCGGAACATCCTTCTGCTGAGGACATCCTTATTTATGCCGAGGGCCGAGTAGGGAGCCCAGGCCAAGCTGCAGGCCATCTGCCCCCGGTCAGCAGGGAGGGGGGACCAGGCCTGCCCCCGTCCTTGAGGGTCACTCAGGAGGTGACTCCACCTACCCAGGGTGTTCTTCATCAAAGAGGGACAGTCATTTCTCTGTGGAGCAGAAATGAGCAGAATTAGGAATCTGGGCAGGAACCACAAACAGCCAATCTGCAATCAGCAAAAGTAGCCTCAGCCAGGGCGAAAGCTTCCCCGTGGCAGCAGGTCACAGTCTGTGCAAGACACCGAGCTCCCTGTGGGGGGCCAGGCAGGGTCAGGCCAAGGCAGCCCTGGGCCCAAGACCCTTCCTGCTGGCTCTGCAGTCCACTCCTGTGACCTCCCTCTCCTCCCAACTCCTCCCTGCAGCAATGATTGGCTACACTGGGGGTTTTCAATCCCTGTGAACAAGCCGTTTCCACATGATAATAACTCCTTACTAAAAAAAAGTGCTGATGGACTCAACATGAACCCAGGGTGCATGGATGTGCTCAGATCCCTGGATTTCCTAAAATCCTGTCGCCCATGAGCGTTCCTTGGTATCACACTAGTGAATGGCTTTGTCCTGTAGCTCCCACAAGGACCTTGGTCAATACAACGGGGATTCAGGAAACTCCAAGGGCAGTGAAGCCCCAGAAGCCCCCGAATGGCCTGTTAACTAGCTGAATGGCGCAGGCACGTTGCTTTGCCTCTGTCACAGCTCCCTCTGCTGCTACCGGGGGCAGATGGGAAGATGGACATGCGGTGTTATTCCAGGAGCTCCTGGGCCTGTGGTGACGGCTGGAGCCAGGGCTGCTGTCCTCGGGTTCCTCCTCCCAGCCACACTGCCTGCAGACAGCCCGCCCACGCCTCTGCAGATTGCCACATCCTGGCCCCCTTTCCCGGTTGCCATGGAAAGAGGAGAGCAGAAAGCCAAGCTCAGCAGGCTGGCGGCTCACAGCAGCTCCATCCGGAGAGGGGAGTTCTGCGGGCTCATTAGTGCGGGGGCCGCAGACCGGCCTCCCACAGCTCCTCCGCACAGGCCTGGCCCCCGTCTCCAGCCCGCTCTCCATCCGGAGCTCACCTCGAGTGCCCTGGGTGGGCTTGCAATCACTGCACTTCGTTTCCTTATGGAAAAATCCCCCCAAAGCCCCCAACCTGAGACTAAGGTCCACACAAGACACAGCTGAACCAGCCGGTCACCTCTGCAGGGTGGGGTGAGGGCAAGACAATCTCCAGTGACCCAGCTGAGGACAGGAGAGGGAGCAGCTCCGACCCAGGCCATGTATCCATCGGGCACTGCGCCCGGCTCTCCATGTGCCTGACCTCACAACCTAAGAATGCTGAGGAGGCTAGTGGTCTCCCACTCATGGGTGGACAGACCGAGGTCCCAACAAGCAGAACACAGGCCTATGGTCAGATAGCTGGAAATGCCCCAACCCAATCTCAATGGTCACCCAAGCTTTTGCTCTGAAGGTGGCAGCTCTAGCCTTCCTGTACAGAGTGGCCCTGAGGTGACAGGTCCCAATCCCCAGAAACTGGAAGGAGGGTCTGCAAATATAACAGGAGAAGATGATTCTGGGTCATCTAGGGAGGCTGACTCAGTCATAGGTGTCCTTATAAGAGAGGTTCAGAGGGACAGAGGACACACAGAAGAGGAGGAGTTCATGTGACCACAGAGGCGAAGCGTAGAAGATGCAGCCCACGTTATGGCCACCTGTTACGGCAGTCACAGGCCCAGGACAATGGGGCCCGCGGTGCGAGCTGGGACTCAGAGCTGGTCAGCCCTGTTGTCGCCACAGATGAAGCTGCACTTTGTGAGGCTCACAGTGGGCCAGCGCTCCAGTGGCCCACAGCTGCAGGACAGCCCACACAGAGGGAGAGACGGCCCCGCACCGACTCCCAGACCCCCAGGTCAGGGGCAGGGACCAGATGCAGGCTCCACTGAAGGGGAGGAGCTTCCTCACCTGAGGACACACAGGTGCTGGGGAAGGAATCTTCTGGCCTCCCACTCACCCGGAAGACTCCGGAATGGCATCCAGTGAGCCTGCTGGGCAGGTGTGCCCATGTGGCCCTTCGCTTGGCCCAGGCTCCTTCCGGAATGGCAGCTGGGCCCAGGGGTCCTCAGGTGGAAGGAAAGCATGCCCTACTTGGAAGAGGCGCTCACGAGCCCTTCCCAACTCAGGCCACAGAGCCCACCTGGCGGCCCGTGGAAGAGCCCACCGCCATCTCTTTGGATCTGCCCTTGTCGGGGACCCAAGGCAGACACTGTGCCGTAGGCATCAGCTCAGGCTGAGCAACAAGGGACCATGTCCAGTGGCCCACACCAGGGACAAAGTCCTCACCATCCAAGATGGCAGTGCCACAGGCTGCTCCTCCTGAGACCTCTTGTGGCTCCTCCCTGTGCCCTCACCTGGCTGTCTCGTGTGTGTGTCTGTGTCCCCATCTCTTCCTATGAGGACAGCCTGCTGTTGGCTCAGGGCCACACCTGGTGACCACCTTCCCCTGGCTCCCCTCTACACAGGCCCGTCTCCAAGCCCAGCCACACTCTGAGGCCCTGGGGCTTGGGGCTTCACGGTGTGAATTTGGAAGGACACAATTCCGCCGTGGGGACAGAGACAGCAGTGAAGTGCTGGCCCTCTCAGGCTGCTCTGCTGCTCTCCTGAGGACAAAGACTGAGGCCAAGGTCGCTGTCTCCCCGCTCTCTTCAAGGAGGGCAGTGGGTGGAAAATCATGGGCTCAGGAGCTAGAGCCTCTGCCTGATTTCAAAGCCTGTCATAAAGGTGACTCTGTGACTCCCCCACTCCCAACACAGGCTGAGCAGCGGGTCAGGGCTCCTGGGGGCAGCCGGCCTGCCAGGTCTGAAGAAGCAGGCCCTCCTCACCCTGGGGGTTGGGTGTCACCGGGCCTGCCCTACGGCTCCTCCAGCTTCCTGTGCTGGAAGGACAGGGTGCCACTGGGCTCCCACTCAGCACACACAGCTCTGCAGGGCAGGACGGCAAGAGTGAAGACCCTCGCACGTTCTGGTCTCCTTGCCCAGCCCCTGCACATCCCAGCCTCCTGGGTTGAAGAGCTCTGTGCTTTCCCGGTCTCCAAATGCCAAGCAAGAAAAAGATGGCAGAGCCAGCAGTCAGCCCCAGGGAAACGCTTGGCCACAAGCACTGACATCCCCCCCTTAAAATGCAGGCTCCTTCTAAAGATGCCCTGCAGAACAGGATTCTTCCTCTAGGCATGAGTGCACGGCAGGTTCACATCCTGCCCGCCTCTCAGAGTGGAGCTCGGGCAGCTGGCAAGGCCCGGGTGGGGGGCGAACGTGTGTCCCAGCGGCATGTCCGACTGTCCACAGAGTGCAGCTCCACTGAGGGAGGCCACAGTCCTGGGGGACTCGGCCTCTGTCTTGCAGCTGCCAGGGGACGTGGCTCCTGTGTGAGGCTGGCACACTGTCCTGCAACGCCTCTCATGCAGGCGTGACACCTGGGTTGCCAGATCAACCCTGCTCTCCACTGTTGGTAGAATTCGAGGTGCCCACAGACTGGCAGAGGTCGTTCTTAAAACCTGAGTTCAAAGCTCTGAGGCCATCGGCTAAATTTGGACACAATTCCGACAAGCGACAGCTTCCTCTCTTTGGGCGTTAATCTCTTTGGTGGGGCCCGAAGGTGAACTGGCTGGCTGGCACCCTCGCAGGGGTCCCGCTGGAGCAGGGCCAGGCCTACCTCTGTCCTCTTCACAGTAGAATGTTCAACGACATCCACAAATGAACATCAGTGACTCGAGGACTTGCTCCTCTAGAGGTTCTAGAAGGCTGGCTCTTCTGCTTCATGGGGGTGGGAACTTTCCTTGGCTTTGGGGAAGTGGGTGGCCCTGGGGGGACCTGGAGGGGGCGGCACCAGCACAGCTTGGGCACCAACGGCTCTCCCAGTGGCACATCCATAAAGACCCACAGGGTCAGGAGTGAGGGACCTGGGAGGAGCCAGTGCTCAGGAGCAATGCCTGCGAGCTCACCTAGCCCAGGGCTGGGCCCAGAGCCAGCGCGGCCAAGTGTGGCCTTGGCACTGGAGCCAACAGAGACAGCAAGACCCTGCTGCAGCCCGTCACCTCTTTAGGGAGGGGGCAAGTAGACGGCAAGACCTCAGTGAGCTCATCAACGCCTGCATGGAAGCCTCAAATCAGCCTTAGAAGCTAAGACAGGACATAAAACCCCACATTCCCAAGCCAGAGCCAGTCAGAGTGCAGGATGGAGACTGCCACCAGGTGACTCACACCCCTGCCCCTCCCCACCTGTTCCATCTCTCTGTATTTCTCTCTTTGTCTCTCTTTGTCTCTCTTTGTCCCTCCTCCTCTGCTCCACCTCTTCTTCCCAACCAGACAGATCCTGATGGGGTCGGCCCCCTGCTGCCTGGCTTGCCCTGCCCTACTGCACCCCCGTGGTGTGTGAGGGTCTGGGGCTAGGTTGTTCCTCTCCCTCCTTTTACGATGACTGACCCCCATCTGTCCCGGAGCCCACTTTTAACTGTCCTGGCTCAGAAACCCAGGCATGACCTCCATGGGCAGGGCTGTGTGCCCCTTCCCAGTACAGCTGGGTCTGCATGCGAGTGTAATGGTGGGAACCGTCCCTGGGGCCTGCAGCCCTACGAGGCCCCTCAGGCTCCTGGTGGGCAGCCCTACAGCACTAGGGGTCTCACCTCCTGGTGGACAGCCCTACAGCACTAGGGCCCTCACCCTCCTGGGGGACAGCCCTACAGCACTAGGGCCCTCACCCTCCTGGTGGACAGCCCTACAGCACTAGGGCCCTCACCCTCCTGGTGGGCAGCCCTATAACACTAGGGGTCTCACCTCCTGGTGGGCAGCCCTACAGCACTAGGGCCCTCACCCTCCTGGTGGGCAGCCCTACAGCACTAGGGCCCTCACCCTCCTGGTGGGCAGCCCTACAGCACTAGGGCCCTCACCCTCCTGGTGGGCAGCCCTATAACACTAGGGGTCTCACCTCCTGGTGGGCAGCCCTACAGCACTAGGGCCCTCACCCTCCTGGTGGGCAGCCCTATAGCACTAGGGCCCTCACCCTCCTGGTGGGCAGCCCTATAGCACTAGGGCCCTCACCCTCCTGGTGGACAGCCCTACAGCATTAGGGGTCTCAGCCTCCTGGTGGAGAGCCCTACAGCACTAGGGCCCTCACCCTCCTGGTGGGCAGCCTTATAGCACTAGGGGTCTCACCTCCTGGTGGACAGCCCTACAGCACTAGGGGTCTCACCCTCCTGGTGGGCAGCCCTATAGCACCAGGGGTCTCACCCTCCTGGTGGACATCCCTATAACACTAGGGGTCTCACCCTCCTGGTGGACATCCCTATAACACTAGGGGTCTCACCCTCCTGGTGGACAGCCTTACAGCACTAGGGCCCTCACCCTCCTGGTGGGCACCCCTTGGACTTTCTCAGCACTAGGTCCCTCACCCTCCTGGAGCTCCTGGTGAGTGAGTGACAGATGCACACACGCTGCAGAGGCTGGAAATAAGGACAGCCCTCCTCACCTCCCCAAGGACCGAGCAGCTGCTTGGGACAGGGAGCCCTGCAGGGGGTGGACCAGCTGAGCCCCTTCTCTCAGCACACTGGAGAAGGCAGAGGACGGACTCCTGAGGGTCAGACTTGTCCTCTGAGGTGTGAGTCATCACCCCACATGAGAAGGGATCTGCCACACACCCCAGGTCTCTGCAGCTGCAGTGGAGCAGAGATCAGATCTGACAGCTGAGGACCCCGTATCCCTGACCTGCAGCTCCTGGGCCAGGCCAGTGGAACCTCATAGATCAACGGGGGAACTTCCCTGGTCTGAATATGTCCCCAGACCCACAGCACTGGAAAGACCTTCAAGGCAACAGTGCCGGGCAGTGGAGCTGCCCAGAGGGGTCAGGCCATGAGGCTGTGCCCTGGCAAAGGGGCCGAGAGCTCTCTGGAGAGGGCTTGGGGCAGAGGGCTGGCTTCTTTTCACTCCTCTGCCATACGTCTGTCCTACCTCCATTCCGCCCTCTGCCATGGGAGGACGTGCCGAGAGGGTCTTCGCCTTCATCGTGGACTTCCCAGCCCCCAGGACTGAGGAGTAAATCTCTGTTCCACATGAACTACCCAGCCTTGTGCTCCAGCGCAGCTACACCAAGGGATCAGAGAACAAGGAGGAGCTGAGTCCAGCTGCACGCCCCCAAATGTGCTTCTTAGAAATGCAGGCTCCAGGCTCCAAAGCAGAATCTGCCTTTGAAGGGACCCAGCTCAGCTTCTGGGTAAAGCACCCTGAGCTGACAGGGATGCAGATGAGACTGGGCTGGGCTCTGAGGGAAGGCTTTCCAGGCCAGCCGCTGCTCACCACAGAGCGGGGGACTGAATTGGGTCTGCTGCCCCCATCTGCTGGGGCATTCGGAAGGGGGCAGGGCCACTGCCTGGCGGGAGGTCAAGCGCAGCAGAGGGAGGTTCTGGGAGGCCTCAGGAGGTGAGGGGTCCGAATTCTCCCAGTCGGGGAGCACGGTCAGAGCCAGACCAGGTAGGACAGGGTGGCCCTGGTGCTCAGAGCCGAGCCTCAGGTCAGAGCTGGGGCAGGGACAGCTGCATCCCTGCTGCCACAACACTTAAGGTCACGCTCTGATTGCAGAACCAAGACAACTGTGACACAGTCTGGCCCCGAGAGCTCAGGAGGTGGCAGAGAAAGGAGGGCAGCTCCGCTGTGATTGCAGCAGGCCAGAGCTGGGCCAGGCACGGCCGGGAGCAGGAATCCAGTGGGAGCCCATGATGCGGAGGTGAGGAGCAGGGCCGGCATCTCTGGACAGGGCAGCAGGCAGAGCACCTCGCCCATGGGAAGTCGGAGCTGAGGTCCTATTTGCTAGTTTTCTGTTTGTGACTAAAAGGCTCAGGGGTCACTCCAGTTGAACTGGG
The DNA here is from genome assembly GCF_964194105.1 of Spermophilus citellus. Lineage (NCBI taxonomy): Eukaryota > Metazoa > Chordata > Mammalia > Rodentia > Sciuridae > Spermophilus > Spermophilus citellus. The sequence goes on along the minus strand of NC_138193.1, from coordinate 115,279,809 downwards.
CTGACTGAGCTGCGCAAAGTAACCCCACAAGAGACACAAATACCTTTTTCTTTGGGGTCGCCGTGACGGCTCCTCTGACCTTAAGGGTCCGCAGGTAGAGAGAGCGAGAGCAAGTGCTGACCCCTTTTATTGAGGAGAAGGCCAGGGGTCAGGTTTCAGCGGGCTGAGTCTATCTTCATGATGTCCCCTGTCAGCAGGTTGATACCTGGGTAGGCCACATCCAAGGGCACAGTAAGAGAAGGGGACACACACATGGAAGATTATATCCTAAATAGGACAAGGGGTTGTATTACAAAGGAACAGGGGAGTGTAGCTTCACCTATGGGGCTGTAGCAAGACACACCCATGCACGAGACACCGACTCTCGCACCCAAGAAGGGTGGGGAAAGCTTGTCACATTTCTGTGACTGAGCACCTCAGCACCCAGCCAGGGAGAGTGACTCAGTCAGGTGCAAGGTTGGTCTTCCACACCTACTGAAGGTGGTACAGAGCCAAGCCAGCACGCCTGCTGGGTCAGTGAGAAGGAGGCCATTGTGGACAGTGTGGACAGTGAATGAAATAGGCCTTGAGGAGGGGCACTGTAAATGGGCACCTCCCTGGGTAAAGAGACCAACCTGGGTTTCAGAAGTGGCTGAGACCAGGATAATGAAAACCTGAATCTCAGACACCGGTGGGTATAGAACCGTGCAGGGGTGTGGGTGGACCATGGGGAGTGGGACAACCCCCTAGCTCCTGGTTTGGACGGGGAAGAGAGGGGAAGTCCCCAAGAAGGAGCACAGAAAGAGGCAGACTGGGGGTAAAAGTCACCCCGCGGCTGGTTTAAGGGCTCCCTAAGCACCCTGAGATCTCCAGCAGAGTGGTCCCTGGGCAGGTGGGGTGCAGCCTGGAGCTCCAGAGAGAGGCTAGAGAGACGCAGGCCTTGTGAGGGAGTGGCCAGGACCACCAGGGACTGTCCCCAGGGTGCAAAGAGCCCAGGAATAGAACTCTGGGGAGTAGAGGGAAAGACGCCAGGGCAGGGGGGGGCCCAGGCAGAACAGAGTCTGGGAAACCACCTTCCACGGCATCTCACGGAAAGTCACCTGGCAGGAAGGGACCCAGTGGCACCAGGGCGACCTGTGAGGCTCCTCCCACCTGAACACTTGCTCATCGTACTACTGCCGGCCTCTCCAACGCCCCCCACAGTCCAGAGGCCTGGACACACCAGAAACCAGGACCCCGCGCAGAGAGAGCATCTGTGAATGGAGAGCCTGTGCTTTGCATCCTGCAGGCAGATGAGAACCCGGCACTGGGGACCCTCACTGGCAGGCCTGGTCCTCCCACAGCTTCAGGTATGCCGTGTCCACTGTGGCAAGAGCCCTAAGCACGGCGAGCTGCAGGTCCCAAGGCCATCTGCACATGCCACCACCAGGACAGGGGACACAGGGACTCCAAACAGCCAGGAGGTGTTCAGTACCACCTCCCCCTCTTTCTCCACCACCCAGGAATGTGTGTGCGCACACACAGCCGTATGTGTGCTCATGTGTGTGACATGCACGTGCACACACGTGCACACAGACACACACCCCAGTTCAGGGTCTGCCTCCTGGACAGAGCGTCCCTCTCCTCCACACCTCCTCTGTGGCCTGGAAGAACCTTCTGTCCTCCCACCTCCCTGCTGAGCACACTCTGCACAGGGGGACCTCCCAGCCCTGTCCTGTCTGCCGTGGGCTGCTCTCCTGCCATCTGGTCACAGAGGCTGATAAGTGTGGGCAGGTCGCCAACTTGGCCCCAACTCCACTTGGAGGCTGGACTGGCAGATAAATTGGTCCTGGAGGGGGGCGAGGAGGGGGAACAGAAAGAGGGGGGCCCAGAGGGAAGATTTCAAATTCATCTCTCTGCTAAGCCAAGCTCCAGCTTTCCAAGGCTCATCGCGGTGCTGCGAAGGCTGACAGAGCGCCAGCCGGGAGCAGGCAGATGGTGCTGGGAGCGGGTGTGGGCCAAGTCGGGGTGGGCAGGCCCTGCCAGAATCTGCACAGAGCAGCAGCTCCACGAGGAATGGGCTGGCCTGCTGACCTCAGAGCACCTCTAGAGGACGTTCTGGCTCATTCCTGCCCTGCCAGAAGCTCTGACCTGTGTCCTTGGGGCTGCTCAGCAGAGGTCGTGGTCCACGCTGAGGCCTGCTCCTGTTGCTCAGCAGGCGTGCCCGACCTCAGCCCCACACAAACCGTTGCTGCTGCTGTGTGGCCCTCAGCAACCTCAGAGGAGGAGCCTGGGCAGCACGAGAAGTGGATCTCAGGACACACTCTCGCTCTGTGTGGCCAATCCTGACAGCAATGCCACCTCCAGCTCTGGGAGAATCTAGCAGTGCTTCCCTGGCAACTCCAGCTCCTGGATGTTCTCAACGTGTGGAGTGAGCGCCGTCATTCCTGCTAACCTGTGGGCATTTCCTGCAGTCCTAAGATAAGGTGAAAACCTCCTGGGAGTCACACCTGGCCACAGAGCATCACCTGACAGCCGCCAGCCAGGACTCTTGGGTTCAGAAGGAGTGACAGTGAGCTGGCAGACAGCCACCCCCCAGAGATTCTCTCCTGGATGCCTGGTCCCCGAGAGTGCTGCCTGCGTAGAGGGGCTGCTGGAAGCTGGGGTGGTGCACAACGTGCAGAGATGGGCATTCCCAGGGGCAGGCCCACTTCAGCAGCACTTGCTGACCCCTCTACCAGAGTCAGCCCCAGAGGGCACGGGCCAGGGAGACCCGGATAGAACCAGGGAAACCTGTCAGCACATGCATAACTAACCTTCTCTGTCTGGGGCTTAAAACCAGCATGGCCTGTTCCCAAGTCCCAGTTGTGTGTTCTTAGCATAACATGCTGTGAGAGGGGACAGCCCAGAGCCTTGTGGTGGCTTTCTTGATGCCACCAGTACTTACAACAGCCATTCAGTGAACAGACTAAACCAAGTACAAACATGCCTTTGGATGCCCTAGGCGAGACTGGCACTCAGACCCAAGTGGGCCGGTACTTAGCATAAGACAAAGTGTGTTGAGCAGAACCACTGAAATCAGCACAACACACCAGGCCAAAACTCCACGCCGGCACCTGACCTCTGCAGCAGCTCAGCTTCACAGACAAGCATAGATCAGACGCATTCCTCAGAAAATGGTTTCATTTGTAACCAATACTGTCACCAAAGTGCACTTGGAGTCATAGGTATGCTGCAAAAGAGCAAAAACCAAACCCCAAACCAAACTCTCCTATGGAAGTGGCTGCTGTGGTCTGCAAGCTTGGGATGCTGTCCCAGCCCACATGGTGACGGTGTTCAGCTTAGGTCATGAGGACATAGCCTCATGAATGGGACTAGTACCCTTCCAAAGGAGGCCCGAGAGTGCTCCCTTTCCCTTCCTCCCGCGAACAGCAGGTGCCCGCCATCTTGAAGTAGACAACCGGACTGCACCAGAATCTCTAGCACCCCTGGATCCTGAACCTTCCAGCCTTCAGGGACACACAAAGCAGACTTTGTTGTTTATAAGCCACACATCAATGACAGTTTGTTATAGCAACTGAAATCAAAATAGGACAGAAATTCGGTACTGTTGTAATTTGGATATGAGGTCTTGCCCAAAATCGCCTGTGTTGATACAGGAATGTTCAGAGGTGAGAGGGTTGGTTGTGAGGTGTGCGACCTATCAGTCCATCCTGCTTTGAATGGACCAACTGGGTGGCAGCCATAGGCAGGTGAAGTGCGGCCTGAGGAGCTGGGTCACTAGGCTATGCCCTGGGAGGGGGCTATGCCCTGGGAGGGGGGGTATGCCCAGGGGGAGGGCAGCTTCCTTGGAGCCCCTAGCTCTGTTCTCTCTGCTTCCTGCATGCCCTGCACAGAGCAGCTGCCCTCCACACACTTTTTGCCATGATGTTCAAAGAGCTCAGCAAACTGCAGACTGAACCTCTAAACTGTGAGTCCAGATCAACTTTCCCTCCTCTGGGTCACCCCTGTCAGGCCTTCTAGTCACAGTGACACACGATACGTATTTACCAAGGGTGGGGTCCTGCTGCAGCCAACAGTTAGAAGTCTGGCAGCAGCTCTGCAACTGGGTGGCGTAGGGAGTAGAAGCGTCCAGAGATGCATTCTAGGTCAAGACTAGACCATTCGGGGCGATTCTGGTGAGGGCAGGAGTGTGGGAGAGCTGTGGAGGAGGGCAGGCTCCGTGGACAGTATCTCTGAATAGAATGGGAAATACGGGTGGGGACAGCCATGCTGATGAGGTCTCCCAGGGAAACAGGAACCACGCTGGCGGAAGAGGGAGGAGGACCCGTGACCCTTCTGTGCAAAGGCCACTGGCTGGCTGCAGTGTGTCCATACATCTCTGCTGTGTGACAGGTAGAACCTGAGAGTGGTAACTGAGAACTGGCTGAAGAAGTTTCTAAGAGTGTTGAAGGAGGGTCTGATTCCTCTTGACTGCCTTTAGTGAAATGGGAAGACAGAAATACCCTGGAGACAGAAGTGTCCATCAAAAGGGAGCAGAACTCTAAAATCTGGAAAACCCTCGCCCATCCAGGGGACAAGGAGGACACCTGCTCAGGAGGAAACAGGGTGTGCGTGGCCATGTCACAGGGAGATGAGTGTGGGTCAGCCGTCTAAAGGGAAGCCAGGAACTACTTACTGGTCAAGACAAGGGAAGACTGACCCCCAGGCACTTAGAATCTATCATGGCTGCCCTCCTCATCACAGACCCAGAATACAGGGTCTCAGGCCAGTACCCAGCTGCCCGGCACTGCCTCACCCACACTCCAGGCCTGCCCTCTGCTCTGCCCTGAGCACTCCTGCTGCCCAGCTGCAGCTCTGGAGGGCAGTTGCAGTGCGCATCTCGTGCAGCAGAGCTGTAGGGGCCAGGGCACCTGAGAGGCTGCTGAGACCCAGGCACAGACCCCCCCAGGGATGGGGCCACTGAAGGAAGCCCCCGCGAGGACCATGTCAAGTAGATTCATGGGAGTGGGAACCCTAGGGTTCAACATCTGCATGGTAAAGCTGAGGGCACGCACCCCCACCTAGTGAGCCTGGAGGGCAGAGCATGGAGCCACAAAGGTTCCTGTCATTCCTTCCTCCCTCCCTATTCTTGCTTTTGGAAGGGGAATGTCTGGCCCATATGGTCCCACTGTTGTGATTGGCAGCAATAGCATGCTCCATATCACCAGCTGGAGGGGAATTCTCCCAGGATGAAACACCTTGGACTCTCAGCCGCATGTGATGGGATGAGATGCTGGACTTTAGACCTTGGAGTTGATTTTGGAATGATCAAGGCTATCTGAGCCATCAGGATGGAATGAATGTATCTTGCCCGTGAGAAGAACAAGAGTCAGGCATCACAGAGGCAGGGACCGAATGCTGCACTCTGAATGGGTGTATTCCTCAAAACACATGCTGGGATGGAAACCCCGAGATGACCGTGGCTGTCGGGAGGGAGGCCCTTGGGAGGAGTTCAGCCACGAGGGCCTGCCACTGAATGAAGCGGATGTTCATATGAAGGAGGCTTCAGAGAGAGTCCTCTCCTGCCCTGCCTTCTGCCCGGTGAGGGCACAGCACTTGTTCCTCCATTCTGTTATTCCTTCTCCAGCTACATGAGGACACAGCAACAAGGACCGTCTTGGAGGCACAGAACACCCTCACCAAACACTGAATGTCTTGGTAACTTGATTTGCGATTTTCCAGCCTCCATAACTAGGAGAAATAAATTTCTATTAATGACAAATTACCTAGTCCAAGACGTTTTGTTCTACAGCAATGTGGGAAGAGGACAGTTATTTTAATGTTTCATAAAAGCAGTATTTAGGGAACTAAGTTTCCTAAGGTTCATAATATAATTTGGAAGTGGCTATTTACCACCAAGAGTGCAAGGAGGGGGACAGATGTCTCCCTGAGCGTGAGAAAAAACTTGCAATCCGGTGACTGCTATCCAGGATCATCCATAAGAACATGCATAAGAAACCACAGGCCAGTGAGCATGCCAAGATTCATTCCTGTCCCCAAGGGCCCTGACCCAGGGAGACACATCTACACTCAGGTCTATGTGGATGTGACCTCAAGGCTATGTGGATGTGACCTCAGGTCTATGTGGATGTAACCTGACGTCTATGTGGATGTGAACTCAGGTCTATGTGGAGGTGACCTCAAGTCTATGGGGATATGACCTCAGGTCTATGTGGATGTGACCGCATGTCTACGTGGATGTGACCTCAGGTCTATGTGGATGTGAACTCAGGTCTATGTGGATGTGACCTCAGGTCTAAGTGGATGTGACCTCAGGTCTATGTGGATGTGACCTCAGGTCTATGTGGATGAGAACTCACGTCTATGTGGATGTGACCTCAAGTCTATGTGGATGTGACCTCAGGTCTATGTGGATGTGACCTCAGGTCTATGTGGATGTGACCTCAGGTCTATGTGGATGTGACCTCAAGTCTATGTGGATGTGAACTCAGGTCTATGTGGATGTGACCTCAGGTCTAAGTGGATGTGACCTCAGGTCTATGTGGATGTGAACTCACGTCTATGTGGATGTGACCTCAAGTCTATGTGGATGTGACCTCAGGTCTACGTGGATGTGACCTCAGGTCTACGTGGATGTGACCTCAGGTCTATATGGATGTGACCTCAAGTCTATGTGGATATGACCTCAGGTCTATGTGGATGTGACCTCAGGTCTATGTGGATGTGACCTCAAGTCTATGTGGAAATGAACTCTGGTCTATGTGGATGTGACCTCAGGTCAATGTGGATGTGACCTCAGGTCTATGTGGATGTGACCTCAGGTCTATGTGGAAATGAACTCTGGTCTATGTGGATGTGACCTCAATTCAATGTGCATGTGTTCTCAGATCTATGTGGATGTGACCTCAGGTCTATGTGGATGTGACTTCAGGTCTCTGTGGATGTGAGCTCACGACTATGTGGATCTGACCTCAGGTGTATGTTGATGTGACCTCATGTCTATGTGGATGTGACCTCAGGTCTATGTGGATGTGAACTCACGTGTATGTGGATGTGACCTCAAGTCTATGTGGATGTGTCCTCAGGTCTAGGTGGATGTGACCTCAGGTCTATGTGGATGTGACCTCAGGTCTATGTGGATGTGACCTCAAGTCTATGTGGATGTGACCTCAAGTCTATGTGGAAATGAACTCAGGTCTATGTGGATGTGACCTCAGGTCTATGTGGATGTGAACTCAGGTCTATGTGGATGTGACCTCAAGTCTATGTGGATATGACCTCAGGTCTATGTGGATGTGACCTCAGGTCTATGTGGATGTGACCTCAGGTCTATGTGGATGTGACCTCAAGTCTATGTGGATGTGACCTCAGGTCTATGTGGAGGTGACCTCAAGTCTATGTGGATGTGACCTCAGGTCTATGTGGATGTGACCTCAGGTCTATGTGGACGTGATTTCAGGTCTAAGTGGATGTGACCTCAGGTCTATGTGGATGTGACCTCAGGTCTATGTGGATGTGACCACCGGTATGTGCATGTGACCTCAGGTCTATGTGGATGTGACCTCAAGTCTATGTGGATGTGACCTCTGGTCTATGTGGATGTGAACTCAGGTCTATGTGGATGTGACCTCACCTCTATGTGGATGTGACCTCAAGTCTATGTGGATGTGACCTCAGGTCTATGTGGATGTGACCTCAGGTCTATGTGGACGTGATTTCAGGTCTAAGTGGATGTGACCTCAGGTCTATGTGGATGTGACCTCAGGTCTATGTGGATGTGACCTCAGGTCTATGTGGACGTGATTTCAGGTCTAAGTGGATGTGACCTCAGGTCTATGTGGATGTGACCTCCGGTCTATGTGGATGTGACCACCGGTATGTGCATGTGACCTCAGGTCTATGTGGATGTGACCTCAGGTCTATGTGGATGTGACCTCAAGTCTATGTGGATGTGTCCTCAGGTCTATGTGGATGTGACCTCAGGTCTATGTGGATGTGACCTCAGGTCTACGTGGATGTGACCTCAGGTCTATGTGGATGTGACCTAAAGTCTATGTGGATATGACCTCAGGTCTATGTGGATGTGACCTTAGGTCTATGTGGATGTGACATCAAGTCTATGTGGAAATGAACTCTGGTCTATGTGGATGTGACCTCAGGTCAATGTGGATGTGATCTCAGGTCTATGTGGATGTGACCTCAAGTCTATGTGGATGTGACCTCAGGTCTATGTGGAAATGAACTCTGGTCTATGTAGATGTGACCTCAGGTCAATGTGGATGTGTTTTCAGATCTATGTGGATGTGACCTCAGGTCTATATGGATGTGACTTCAGGTCTCTGTGGATGTGAGCTCACGACTATGTGGATCTAACCTCAGTGTATGTGGATGATACCTCATGTCTATGTAGATGTGACCTCAGGTCTCTGTGGATGTGAAGTCACGTGTATGTGGATGTGACCTCAAGTCTATGTGGACGTGACCTCAGGTCTATGTGGATGTGACCTCAGGTCTATGTGGACGTGATTTCAGGTCTAAGTGGATGTGACCTCAGGTCTATGTGGATGTGACCTCAGGTCTATGTGGATGTGACCTCAGGTCTATGTGGATGTGACCTCAAGTCTATGTGGATGTGTCCTCAGGTCTATGTGGATGTGACCTCAGGTCTATGTGGATGTGACCTCAGGTCTACGTGGATGTGACCTCAGGTCTATGTGGATGTGACCTCAAGTCTATGTGGATATGACCTCAGGTCTATGTGGATGTGACCTTAGGTCTATGTGGATGTGACATCAAGTCTATGTGGAAATGAACTCTGGTCTATGTGGATGTGACCTCAGGTCAATGTGGATGTGATCTCAGGTCTATGTGGATGTGACCTCAGGTCTATGTGGAAATGAACTCTGGTCTATGTAGATGTGACCTCAGGTCAATGTGGATGTGTTTTCAGATCTATGTGGATGTGACCTCAGCTCTATGTGAAAGTGACCTTAAGTCTATGTGGATGTGACCTCAGGTCTATGTGGATGTGACTTCAGGTCTCTGTGGATGTGAGCTCACGTGTATGTGGATGTGACCTCAAGTCTATGTGGATGTGACCTCAGGTCTATGTGGATGTGACCTCAGGTCTATGTGGATGTGACCACCGGTATGTGCATGTGACCTCAGGTCTATGTGGATCTGACCTCAGGTGTATGTTGATGTGACCTCATGTCTATGTGGATGTGACCTCAGGTCTATGTGGATGTGAACTCACGTGTATGTGGATGTGACCTCAAGTCTATGTGGATGTGTCCTCAGGTCTAGGTGGATGTGACCTCAGGTCTATGTGGATGTGACCTCAGGTCTATGTGGATGTGACCTCAAGTCTATGTGGATGTGACCTCAAGTCTATGTGGAAATGAACTCAGGTCTATGTGGATGTGACCTCAGGTCTATGTGGATGTGAACTCAGGTCTATGTGGATGTGACCTCAAGTCTATGTGGATATGACCTCAGGTCTATGTGGATGTGACCTCAAGTCTATGTGGATGTGACCTCAGGTCTATGTGGATGTGACCTCAAGTCTATGTGGATGTGACCTCAGGTCTATGTGGAGGTGACCTCAAGTCTATGTGGATGTGACCTCAGGTCTATGTGGATGTGACCGTATGTCTACGTGGATGAGACCTCAGGTCTATGTGGATGTGACCTCAGGTCCATGTGGATGTGACCTCAGGTCTATGTGGATGTGACCTAAGGTCTATGTGGATGTGACCTCAAGTCTATGTGGATGTGACCTCTGGTCTATGTGGATGTGAACTCAGGTCTATGTGGATGTGACCTCACCTCTATGTGGATGTGACCTCAAGTCTATGTGGATGTGACCTCAGGTCTATGTGGATGTGACCTCAGGTCTATGTGGACGTGATTTCAGGTCTAAGTGGATGTGACCTCAGGTCTATGTGGATGTGACCTCAGGTCTATGTGGATGTGACCTCAGGTCTATGTGGACGTGATTTCAGGTCTAAGTGGATGTGACCTCAGGTCTATGTGGATGTGACCTCAGGTCTATGTGGATGTGACCACCGGTATGTGCATGTGACCTCAGGTCTATGTGGATGTGACCTCAGGTCTATGTGGATGTGACCTCAAGTCTATGTGGATGTGTCCTCAGGTCTATGTGGATGTGACCTCAGGTCTATGTGGATGTGACCTCAGGTCTACGTGGATGTGACCTCAGGTCTATGTGGATGTGACCTCAAGTCTATGTGGATATGACCTCAGGTCTATGTGGATGTGACCTTAGGTCTATGTGGATGTGACATCAAGTCTATGTGGAAATGAACTCTGGTCTATGTGGATGTGACCTCAGGTCAATGTGGATGTGATCTCAGGTCTATGTGGATGTGACCTCAAGTCTATGTGGATGTGACCTCAGGTCTATGTGGAAATGAACTCTGGTCTATGTAGATGTGACCTCAGGTCAATGTGGATGTGTTTTCAGATCTATGTGGATGTGACCTCAGGTCTATATGGATGTGACTTCAGGTCTCTGTGGATGTGAGCTCACGACTATGTGGATCTAACCTCAGTGTATGTGGATGATACCTCATGTCTATGTGGATGTGACCTCAGGTCTATGTGGATGTGAAGTCACGTGTATGTGGATGTGACCTCAAGTCTATGTTGACGTGACCTCAGGTCTATGTGGATGTGACCTCAGGTCTATGTGGATGTGACCTCAGGTCTATGTGGATGTGACCACCGGTATGTGCATGTGACCTCAGGTCTATGTGGATGTGACCTCAGGTCTATGTGGATGTGACCTCAAGTCTATGTGGATGTGTCCTCAGGTCTATGTGGATGTGACCTCAGGTCTATGTGGATGTGACCTCAGGTCTACGTGGATGTGACCTCAGGTCTATGTGGATGTGACCTCAAGTCTATGTGGATATGACCTCAGGTCTATGTGGATGTGACCTCAGGTCTATGTGGATGTGACCTCAAGTCTATGTGGATATGACCTCAGGTCTATGTGGATGTGACCTTAGGTCTATGTGGATATGACCTCAGGTCTATGTGGATGTGACCTTAGGTCTATGTGGATGTGACCTCAGTTCTATGTGAAAGTGACCTTAAGGCTATGTGGATGTGACCTCTGGTCTATGTGGATGTGATTTCAGTTCTAAGTGGATGTGACCTTAGGTCTATGTGGATGTGACATCAAGTCTATGTGGAAATGAACTCTGGTCTATGTGGATGTGACCTCAGGTCAATGTGGATGTGATCTCAGGTCTATGTAGATGTGACCTCAGGTCTATGTGGAAATGAACTCTGGTCTATGTAGATGTGACCTCAGGTCAATGTGGATGTGTTTTCAGATCTATGTGGATGTGACCTCAGCTCTATGTGAAAGTGACCTTAAGTCTATGTGGATGTGACCTCAGGTCTATGTGGATGTGATTTCAGGTCTAAGTGGATGTGACCTCAGGTCTATGTGGATGTGACCTCAGGTCTATGTGGATGTGACCTCAGGTCTAAGTGGACGTGACCTCAGGTCTATGTGGACGTGTCCTCAGGTCTATGTGGACGTGATTTCAGGTCTAAGTGGATGTGACCTCAGGTCTATGTGGATGTGATCTCAGGTCTAAGTGGATGTGACCTCAGGTCTATGTGGACGTGATTTCAGGTCTAAGTGGATGTGACCTCAGGTCAATGTGGATGTGACCTCAGGTCTATGTGGATGTGATTTCAGGTCTAAGTGGATGTGACCTCAGGTCTATGTGGATGTGACCTCAGGTCTATGTGGATGTGACCTCAGGTCTAAGTGGATGTGACCTCAGGTCTATGTGGATGTGACCTCAGGTCTATGTGGACGTGATTTAAGGTCTAAGTGGATGTGACCTCAGGTCTATGTGGATGTGACCTCAGGTCTATGTGGATGTGACCACCGGTATGTGCATGTGACCTCAGGTCTATGTGGATGTGACCTCAGGTCTATGTGGATGTGACCTCAAGTCTATGTGGATGTGTCCTCAGGTCTATGTGGATGTGACCTCAGGTCTACGTGGATGTGACCTCAGGTCTTTGTGGATGTGACCTCAAGTCTATGTGGATATGACCTCAGGTCTATGTGGATGTGACCTTAGGTCTATGTGGATGTGACATCAAGTCTATGTGGAAATGAACTCTGGTCTATGTGGATGTGACCTCAGGTCAATGTGGATGTGATCTCAGGTCTATGTGGATGTGACCTCAAGTCTATGTGGATGTGACCTCAGGTCTATGTGGAAATGAACTCTGGTCTATGTAGATGTGACCTCAGGTCAATGTGGATGTGTTTTCAGATCTATGTGGATGTGACCTCAGGTCTATATGGATGTGACTTCAGGTCTCTGTGGATGTGAGCTCACGACTATGTGGATCTAACCTCAGTGTATGTGGATGATACCTCATGTCTATGTGGATGTGACCTCAGGTCTATGTGGATGTGAAGTCACGTGTATGTGGATGTGACCTCAAGTCTATGTGGACGTGACCTCAGGTCTATGTGGATGTGACCTCAGGTCTATGTGGATGTGACCTCAGGTCTATGTGGGTGTGACCACCGGTATGTGCATGTGACCTCAGGTCTATGTGGATGTGACCTCAGGTCTATGTGGATGTGACCTCAAGTCTATGTGGATGTGTCCTCAGGTCTATGTGGATGTGACCTCAGGTCTATGTGGATGTGACCTCAGGTCTACGTGGATGTGACCTCAGGTCTATGTGGATGTGACCTCAAGTCTATGTGGATATGACCTCAGGTCTATGTGGATGTGACCTTAGGTCTATGTGGATGTGACATCAAGTCTATGTGGAAATGAACTCTGGTCTATGTGGATGTGACCTCAGGTCAATGTGGATGTGATCTCAGGTCTATGTGGATGTGACCTCAGGTCTATGTGGAAATGAACTCTGGTCTATGTAGATGTGACCTCAGGTCAATGTGGATGTGTTTTCAGATCTATGTGGATGTGACCTCAGGTCTATATGGATGTGACTTCAGGTCTCTGTGGATGTGAGCTCACGACTATGTGGATCTAACCTCAGTGTATGTGGATGAGACCTCATGTCTATGTGGATGTGACCTCAGGTCTATGTGGATGTGAAGTCACGTGTATGTGGATGTGACCTCAAGTCTATGTTGACGTGACCTCAGGTCTATGTGGATGTGACCTCAGGTCTATGTGGATGTGACCTCAGGTCTATGTGGATGTGACCACCGGTATGTGCATGTGACCTCAGGTCTATGTGGATGTGACCTCAGGTCTATGTGGATGTGACCTCAAGTCTATGTGGATGTGTCCTCAGGTCTATGTGGATGTGACCTCAGGTCTATGTGGATGTGACCTCAGGTCTACGTGGATGTGACCTCAGGTCTATGTGGATGTGACCTCAAGTCTATGTGGATATGACCTCAGGTCTATGTGGATGTGACCTCAGGTCTATGTGGATGTGACCTCAAGTCTATGTGGATATGACCTCAGGTCTATGTGGATGTGACCTTAGGTCTATGTGGATATGACCTCAGGTCTATGTGGATGTGACCTTAGGTCTATGTGGATGTGACCTCAGTTCTATGTGAAAGTGACCTTAAGGCTATGTGGATGTGACCTCTGGTCTATGTGGATGTGATTTCAGTTCTAAGTGGATGTGACCTTAGGTCTATGTGGATGTGACATCAAGTCTATGTGGAAATGAACTCTGGTCTATGTGGATGTGACCTCAGGTCAATGTGGATGTGATCTCAGGTCTATGTAGATGTGACCTCAGGTCTATGTGGAAATGAACTCTGGTCTATGTAGATGTGACCTCAGGTCAATGTGGATGTGTTTTCAGATCTATGTGGATGTGACCTCAGCTCTATGTGAAAGTGACCTTAAGTCTATGTGGATGTGACCTCAGGTCTATGTGGATGTGATTTCAGGTCTAAGTGGATGTGACCTCAGGTCTATGTGGATGTGACCTCAGGTCTATGTGGATGTGACCTCAGGTCTAAGTGGATGTGACCTCAGGTCTATGTGGACGTGTCCTCAGGTCTATGTGGACGTGATTTCAGGTCTAAGTGGATGTGACCTCAGGTCTATGTGGATGTGATCTCAGGTCTAAGTGGATGTGACCTCAGGTCTATGTGGACGTGATTTCAGGTCTAAGTGGATGTGACCTCAGGTCAATGTGGATGTGACCTCAGGTCTATGTGGATGTGATTTCAGGTCTAAGTGGATGTGACCTCAGGTCTATGTGGATGTGACCTCAGGTCTATGTGGATGTGACCTCAGGTCTAAGTGGATGTGACCTCAGGTCTATGTGGATGTGACCTCAGGTCTATGTGGACGTGATTTAAGGTCTAAGTGGATGTGACCTCAGGTCTATGTGGATGTGACCTCAGGTCTATGTGGATGTGACCACCGGTATGTGCATGTGACCTCAGGTCTATGTGGATGTGACCTCAGGTCTATGTGGATGTGACCTCAAGTCTATGTGGATGTGTCCTCAGGTCTATGTGGATGTGACCTCAGGTCTACGTGGATGTGACCTCAGGTCTTTGTGGATGTGACCTCAAGTCTATGTGGATATGACCTCAGGTCTATGTGGATGTGACCTTAGGTCTATGTGGATGTGACATCAAGTCTATGTGGAAATGAACTCTGGTCTATGTGGATGTGACCTCAGGTCAATGTGGATGTGATCTCAGGTCTATGTGGATGTGACCTCAAGTCTATGTGGATGTGACCTCAGGTCTATGTGGAAATGAACTCTGGTCTATGTAGATGTGACCTCAGGTCAATGTGGATGTGTTTTCAGATCTATGTGGATGTGACCTCAGGTCTATATGGATGTGACTTCAGGTCTCTGTGGATGTGAGCTCACGACTATGTGGATCTAACCTCAGTGTATGTGGATGATACCTCATGTCTATGTGGATGTGACCTCAGGTCTATGTGGATGTGAAGTCACGTGTATGTGGATGTGACCTCAAGTCTATGTGGACGTGACCTCAGGTCTATGTGGATGTGACCTCAGGTCTATGTGGATGTGACCTCAGGTCTATGTGGGTGTGACCACCGGTATGTGCATGTGACCTCAGGTCTATGTGGATGTGACCTCAGGTCTATGTGGATGTGACCTCAAGTCTATGTGGATGTGTCCTCAGGTCTATGTGGATGTGACCTCAGGTCTATGTGGATGTGACCTCAGGTCTACGTGGATGTGACCTCAGGTCTATGTGGATGTGACCTCAAGTCTATGTGGATATGACCTCAGGTCTATGTGGATGTGACCTTAGGTCTATGTGGATGTGACATCAAGTCTATGTGGAAATGAACTCTGGTCTATGTGGATGTGACCTCAGGTCAATGTGGATGTGATCTCAGGTCTATGTGGATGTGACCTCAGGTCTATGTGGAAATGAACTCTGGTCTATGTAGATGTGACCTCAGGTCAATGTGGATGTGTTTTCAGATCTATGTGGATGTGACCTCAGGTCTATATGGATGTGACTTCAGGTCTCTGTGGATGTGAGCTCACGACTATGTGGATCTAACCTCAGTGTATGTGGATGAGACCTCATGTCTATGTGGATGTGACCTCAGGTCTATGTGGATGTGAAGTCACGTGTATGTGGATGTGACCTCAAGTCTATGTGGACGTGACCTCAGGTCTATGTGGATGTGACCTCAGGTCTATGTGGATGTGACCTCAGGTCTATGCAGATGTGACCTCAAGTCTATGTGGAAATGAACTCTGGTCTATGTGGATGTGACCTCAGGTCTATGTGGATGTGAACTCAGGTCAATATGGATGTGACCTCAGGTCTATGTGGATGTGAACTCACGTCTATGTGGATGTGACCTCAAGTCTATGTGGATGTGACCTCAGGTCTATGTGGATGTGACCTCAGGTCTATGGGTATGTGACCTCAAGTCTCTGTGGATATGAACTCAAGTCTATGTGGACGTGACCTCAGGTCTATGTGGATGTGACCTCAGGTCGATGTTTTTGTGACCTCAGGTCTATGGGTATGTGACCTCAAGTCTCTGTGGATATGAACTCAGGTCTATGTGGACGTGACCTCAGGTCTATGTGGATGTGACCTCAAGTCTATGTGGATGTGACCACAAGTCTATGTGGAAATGTACTCTGGTCTATGTGGATGTGACCTCAGGTCTATGTGGATGTGAACTCAGGTCTATGTGGATGTGACCTCAGGACTATGTGGAAATGAACTCTGGTCCATGTGGATGTGACCTCAGGTCAATGTGGATGTGTTTTCAGATCTATGTGGATGTGACCTCAGGTCAATGTGGATGTGTTTTCAGATCTATGTGGATGTGACCTCAGGTCTATGTGGATGTGACCTCAGGTCTATGTGGATGTGACCTCAGGTCTAAGTGGATGTGACCTAAGGTCTAAGTGGATGTGACCTCAAGTCTATGTGGATGGGACCTCAGGTCTATGTGGATGTGAACTCAGGTCTATGTGGATGTGAACTCAGGTCTATGTGGATGTGACCTCAGGTCTATGTGGATGCGACCTCAGGTCTATGTGGATGCGACCTCAGGTCTATGGGTATGCGACCTCAGGTCAATGTGGATGTCATCTCAGGTCCATGTGGATGTGACCTCAGGTCTATGCGGATGTGACGTCAGGTCTATGTGGATGTGACCTCAAGTCTATGTGGATGTGTCTTCAGATCTATGTGGATGTGACCGCAGGTCTATGTGGACGTGACCTGAAGTCTATGTGGATGCGTCCTCAGGTCTATGTGGATGGGATCTCAGGTCTATGTGGATGTGACCTTAAGTCTACGTGCTTGTGACCTCACGTCTATGTGGATGTGACCTCAGGTCTATTTGGATGTGACCTCAGGTCTCTGTGCATTTGACCTCTGGTCTCTGTGGATGTGACCTCAGGTCTATGTGGATATGAACTCAGGTCTATATGGATGTGACCTCAGATCTATATGTATTTGAACTCAGGTCCATGTGGATGTGACCTCAGGTCCATGTGGATGTGAACTCAGGTCTATGTGGATGTGACCTCAGGTCTATGTGGATGTGTCCTCAGGTCTATGTGGATATGACCTGAAGTCTATGTGGATGTGACCTCAGTTCTATGTGAAAGTGACCTTAAGGCTATGTGGATGTGACTTTAGGTCAATGTGGATGTGACCTCATGTCTCTGTGGATGTGACCTCAGGTCTATGTGGATATGACCTCAGGTCTATGTGGATGTGACCTCAGGTCTATGTGGACGTGTCCTCAGGTCTATGTGGATGTGACCTCAGGTCTATATGGATGTGACCTCTGTTCTATGTGGATGTGACCTCAGGTCTAAGTGGATGTTACCTCAAGTCTATGTGGATGTGACCTCAGGTCTATGTGGATGTGACCTAATGTCTATATGGATGTGACCTCAGGTCTCTGTGCATTTGACCTCTGGTCTCTGTGGATGTGACCTCAGGTCTATGTGGATGTGACCTCAGGTCTATGTGGATGTGACCTCAGGTCTAAGTGGATGTGACCTAAGGTCTAAGTGGATGTGACCTCAAGTCTATGTGGATGGGACCTCAGGTCTATGTGGATGTGACCTCAGGTCTATGTGGATGCGACCTCAGGTCTATGTGGATGTGACCTCAGGTCTATGTGGATGTGACCTCAGGTCTATGTGGATGCGACCTCAGGTCTATGTGGATGTGACCTCAGGTCTATGTGGATGTGACCTCAGGTCTATGTGGATGCGACCTCTGGTCTATGTGGATGTGACCTCAGGTCTATGTGGATGCGACCTCAGGTCTATGTGGATGCGACCTCAGGTCTATGTGGATGCGACCTCAGGTCAATGTGGATGTCATCTCAGGTCCATGTGGATGTGACCTCAGGTCTATGCGGATGTGACGTCAGGTCTATGTGGATGTGACCTCACTTCTGTGTGGATGTGACCTCAAGTCTATGTGGATATGACCTCAGGTCTATATGGATGTGACCTCAGATCTATATGTATTTGAACTCAAGTCCATGTGGATGTGACCTCAGGTCTATGTGGATGTGAAGTCACGTGTATGTGGATGTGAACTCAGGTCTATGTGGATGTGACCTCAGGTCTATGTGGATGTGTCCTCAGGTCTATGTGGATGTGACCTGAAGTCTATGTGGATGTGACCTCAGTTCTATGTGAAAGTGACCTTAAGGCTATGTGGATGTGACTTTAGTCTATGTGGATGTGACCTCATGTCTCTGTGGATGTGACCTCTGGTCTATGTGGATGTGATTTCAGGTCTAAGTGGATGTGACCTCAGGTCTATGTGCATGTGACCTCAGGTCTATGTGGATATGACCTCAGGTCTATGTGGATGTGACCTCAGGTCTATGTGGACGTGTCCTCAGGTCTATGTGGATGTGACCTCAGGTCTATGTGGATGTCACCTCAGGTCTATTCGGATGTGACCTGAGGTGTATGTGGATGTGACCTTAAGTCTATGTGCATGTGAACTAAGGTTTATGTGGATGTGTCCTCAAGACTATGTGGATGTGACCTCAGGTCTATGTGTTTGTGACCTTAATTCTATTTGGATGTGACCTCAGGTCTATGTGGATGTGACCTCAGGTCTATGTGGATGTGACCTCTGGTCTATGTGCATGTGACCTCAGGTCTATGTGGATGTGACCTGAGGTCTAAGTGGATATGAACTCAGGTCTATGTGGGTGCGAACTCAGGTCTATGTGGATGTGACCTCAGGTCTATGTGGATATGAATTCAGGTCTATCTGGATATGAACTCAGGTCTATATGGATGTGACCTCAGATGTATGTGGATTTGAACTCAGGTCTATGTGGATGTGACCTCAGGTCCATGTGGATGTGACCTCAGGTCTATGTGGATGTGACCTCAGGTCCATGTGGATGTGACCTCACGTCTATGTGGATGTGAACTCAGGTCTATGTGGATGTGACCTCAGGTCTATATGGATGTGTCCTCAGGTGTATGTGGATTTGACCTTAAGTCTGTGTGGATGTGAGCTCAGGTCTATGTGAAAGTGACGTTAAGTCTATGTGGATGTGACTTTAGGTCTATGTGGATGTGACCGCAGTTCTCTGTGGATGTGACCTCTGGTCTATGTGGATGTGACTTCAGGTCTAAGTGGATGTGACCTCAGGTCTATGTGGATTTGTCCTCAGGTCTATGTGGGTGTGGTCTCAGGTGTATATAGGTGTGTCCTCTGGTCTATGTGGATGTGTCCTCAGTCCTATGTGGATGTGGTTTCGATTTTATGTAGATGTTCCCTCTGGTCTTAGAATAATGGAGCCCTCTTGGTTCTTTGGGCTTCCCCTAAATGTGCAGTGGAATGTACCCCCTTGGGAACTCTGAGTACTAATAAAGCCCGTTCACACCCAGGGTGTGACCCTCCATGTCCTGCTGGGAAAGAAGTCTTCACATCTGCCCAGAGGCAAGCTCGGGTCCTGTGTGTCCCGTGCACTTGGGGTGTCTCAGTCAGAGTTTTCCTCTCTGTGACCAGAAAGCATCACAGGAACAACTAGAGGAGGAAACCTTTATTTGGGGCTCACCGTTTCAGAGGTCCGAGTCCATAGACAGTGGCTCTGCCCCTCGGGGCTGGAGGAGAGGCAGACCATCAGGGCAGAAGAGGGGGCAGAGGGGAGCAGCTCAGGCATCACACCAGGAAGCGGAGAGCCTAGCTGAGCTCAGCAAATGCACACCAAAGACATACCCTCAGGGAGCGCTCCCCTGGCCCCACCCGCCAGCCTCCAGTCACCACTCAGTTAATCCTACCAGGGGCCTAATTCCCTTATTGGTTCAGGCTCCTACAGCCCAGTGAGTTCACCTCTGAACTTCTTGCATTGTCTCACACAGGAGTTTTCAGGGGACACTTCACATCTGACCCCTAACAGGAGGAACAGATGTTGTTCACATAAAGTCTCTGCATGTCCAGGGACACACAGAGCAAAGGAGCGTAGCCTTTGTCCATTCGGGGCACTTCCGGAGTGCCAAATTGACCCTAAGCCTTCACCACAGGCCATGCACCAGGGCTCTCAGGAAGTACCCCAGCCTCATGTGGCGCACTTGATCAGAAGTTCCCAGGAGACACTCCTCCTCACACAGGACCGGGCCCCGTCCTGCTGTAATAAATGTTTGGTTAATGAATAGAACAGTGACAATGTCTTTAAATGTCTCAACTTACTAAAATATATTTGCTTAATTCTTAAAAAAAAAAAGGAAATGCACCGCATAGAAGTGCCTCGGGGCCCCTCTCACTGGGGGGAGCAATGCAAGAGCAGGTAAGCCTGAAAGGCTGGTCAGGGAGTGGAAGGAGGCCTGGCAGGGGAGACGTGGCAGGGCCACATGGGCCTGAGCCCCAGTCCAGCCTGTGGACTTATCCAGGTCCTGCTTAGCCACAAATAAAACATGGTGTTTTAAACCCGTAAATACTTCCTTGCCTCTGTGTCTGGGTGTGGGCCGGAAGGGTCAGGGCAGTTCACTCCTCCTCCCCTGCTCCTCCAGCTGGCTGAGCCATGGTGCGTCCAGGGCTGGACCCCTGGCCAAATTAGACCTGGCTCTCTTCTGCATGAAGATCCCTCAAACCGCCACAGAAGGCCGCACAGCCAGTTTCTCCTGGAAGAGACATCAGCGGAGGCGGGTTTGTCATTTAGAGGGTGTGGCAGGGATGTCCCCTGCCTCCTGCATCAAGGTTCACCCTGCAGAGGGGAGAAGCAGGTGGAGTTTCCTCTTCCTGCCTGCCTCACCCCTGCCCTCCGCAGCCTCAGTCCTCATGTGGCAGGCCCAAGGCATGCTCGGTGACCCCTGGGACTCCACTGCTCTCTCTCTGCAGTCTTGGCACACGGCACAAGTGGGCACCCTGGCGAGGGTTGGTTCCTGGAGGCGGAGAAGCTTTCCAGCAGCCTGCTGGGGTGCAGGTGGCAGAGCCAGCCCAGCAGGACATTCCCAGCGAGGCTCAGAGTGATCATCCACCTGTCAAGTTTCTGGGTGCCTCCCTGGGAGTGGCTCCAGAGGCTGGCCTCTGGAGATTCCCCTTCCTCTGTTCCTTGGGGCCTCCTTTTCCCTCTCTTTTCCTCTCTGGCTGGTGGCAGCTGAATCTAAAGGGCAGGAATCCAAGGGAAGGACAAGCCAGCAGCCCCCTCCCACTCTAGGTCAGGGACACCCGCTGCTTCTTCAAGAGAATCCACCTCCTGGAGTCTTCTCACAACTTCTCAGCCCAGAACCTCCTCCCCAGGGCCTGTGCCAGTGCCTGACCTGCTCCTTAAACCCACGGCACCAGGACTCCCCACTACAGGGATGTGGAAGGCACAGTCTTGGAGCCTCACTAAAGAGTGAGCCCCCACTTCCACTCCCACCCCTCCTCTAATGGTGGCCGGGAAGGTGAATGGCATCTGTCAGGAGCAATGGGCCCTCTCTCGTGGCAGGGACCTGAGCACTGTGCTGGGGGCACCCTGAGTTCCTGCCCCAGCCTGCTTTGCCTCTGAGTCTTGGTCAGGGAGAGCCTGTCCAGCCGTCCTTGCTGTCCTGGGAGCTCCTGCTCTCCCTGCCGTCTCCCCAGGGCTGCACAGTCTCCTTCCCTGAGTCTCGGCTCCTCAGACACCTGCCCCCCGAGGCTGCCTGAACATCTCCAGGTTGGTGGCTTCACCCCAGAGTGGCTGAGCCAGAGGCCCTGTAGCCAGACTCACCTGCAGGGCCACCATGGAGTTGCAGAGTACTCTCCTGCCACAGCAGACATTGGATGGGTTCCCACAGGTGACCCACAGGTGGACAAGGCTCACCGAGGAGCCCTGCTGTTGGGGTAGTGGTGGACCCACCCTGGCCCCGGTCTCCAGCCAGCACCTGCCACCTCTGGCAGTGGACATGAACACATCCTGAAGCTTAGGGCAGTGAACCCAACCCCACAGCAGTCTGCCTGACTCCACCCCCACTCCCTCGTCAGTCGGCCACTACACTAATGGGGACCCCCCCTCCAGAGGCCAGTTTGAATCTGCTCCTGTATGCCACTGGACTCTGATGGACACAAACCACCACTCATCGGATTGCTATGTTCTGTACCCTGGACGCGGGGTCTTGGAAGAGTAAGAGGCGTTGCCGGAGTTCAGGGCTGGCCCATCTTCACCAGGATTCAGGGGCTTCATTTGTACAAGGAAATCTCTGTCCCTCTCCAGGTGCTGAGAATCCCATGTGTAGTACGTGTGTGTGCGCGCTCAGGTATGCCTGTGTGGGCACCTACAAGTGTGTGATTGCATGCATTTTCTGTGCACACACGTATATGTGTGAGCATGTCTTGTTCACATGTTTGCACAGGCACACGACAAACATATGTGCATGTACAAGTGTGAGCACACACGTGTTCTTGCCTGCATTTATGCAGTGTTTGTGGATTGGGTGGTGGGGTGCTGGGGGAGGCTGATCCTGTGACTGGAACTCTGGGCCCGGCCCTGGCCCAGGTGAGAGAGGGAAGCCTATGGTGACCCTGGAGCCAGCACCCCAGTTTCCCCGTCTGGATGGGCCCTCTAAAGCCTCTTCCCCACCAGAGAGCAGGCCGAGCCCACCCATCCGGAAGTGGCTGGCTGGAGGTGGAACCAGCTCCCAGGGAGGCCTCTGAGGCCACCTGTCCTTGTCACACACAGAAAGGCTGAGCTCAGCCCCAAGGCCTGCTCCTCCCGGCCCAGCTCCAGGGGGCACACCGCCCTGCACACCTTCTCACATAGACCGTGTGCTCATGGCCAGGACTGTGCTGGAATCTCCACTCCCGCCCTGCTCAGTCCCCAGGAGTGGTCAGTGAGATGACTTTGGGATTTTCTCCTCTTCTCTCCATGCTAAAGCACAAGGTGCCATGTGGGATCTCTCAGGGACACGGACACTGGGCAGGTGCCCTTCTTGTCACCTCGCTGTAGAAAGGACTTCTGAGAAGGAAGAGGCATTGGAGACCTTACCAGGATGGGCAAAGTCAAGGAGCATGAACCCCCAGGGTCAAACTAAGAACAGGTCTGCGTCCCCACCTGCAGCACGCGCACCTGGCCGCTCCACCACACGCGGACTTGGTGCCCGCCGGACACCTGCACAAGAGGGAGGGGAACAGAAAGCATGAGAGCAAGAGTCACAGGTGAGGCTATAAAAGGCCCCTGGGCCACAACCAGGCGAGGAGGACACCCACCCAGAGAGCCAGGCGCAGGCCGTGAGGAAGGCCCAGCCAGCCACCTTCGCATCCCCACTGAGCTGCCGACTCCATCCCCCAACTTCCAGCAGCTGGGCATGACTTCCTGACAGGCGTCCACAGGCTGGTGCTCGACTCAGGGCCTGAGCCACCCTGGGACACTGGGCCTGTGCCCACGTGTGCCACAGAGTCCTGGCCTGTGATTGTGCTGTGGCCCGGGGAGGGGTCGGCGCGGGGAGGCATGGGGCTGCTGCCATCACTGTGGGCAAGAGGGGAAGGAAAGGCAGAGGCAGAAGCACAGGGCTTGGAGGGTTCCTGCTGGTGCCACCTTGCCAGTGCTTATGACGTGCCAGGCCTTGGCATCTGCTGTGGCGTTTGGCCCTCACAAGGCCTCTGCCAGGCCCACCATATTGTGCCCGTGGCCCAGGTAAGGCAGCAAGATGCTGCTCCTCATGGCCCGAGACTGAGCCTGGTCCAGCGGCCGTCCCTCCCCACCCAAGGCTGGCGCCCCCAGTCTGAGGACCAGCCCTCCCCAGGAGAGCCTCCTCTGAGAACGGCACAGCCTCCAGCGTGGGGGGATCTCTGAGCGACCGCCCAAATCAGACACCTCAGTTCCAAAATCAGCCGTGACGAGCAGAACCCTGCTGTGTAGCAGAGAGCCTCAGCAGCTCCCACGTGTCTCCAGCCAGGAGCCACCCGCTAACAGGGAGTGCCAAGGACACGGGAGGAGGAAGAGCACAGTGGGAGGAAGACCCGCAGCTCGACTCGGGCGTCTCCCCAAGGAACGCAGAGCGTGTCCCCGTGCCTGGTGCAGGCTCTCCGCTTTCAGCACAGCGGCTGGCCTGGGGGAGGCTCTGAGAACAATCGGGAGGGCGCCAGGGACACCTTCCACGCCATCCCCCGACACCTCCATAAACCTGCTGGTAACTGCTCTGCCAACACTCATAAACCTTCAATAAAACCAGCCAGACTGCGCCCAGCTCCCCAGGTGCCTGTTGGAATTCTATTTGCCACTGACAATTTACGGGCCAGGAGAAAGGCAGCCCGAGCACTGGGCTCCCCGTGAGCACAGAGCCCTCCCTGGCCCCACACACCTGCACCCACAGAGACAGCAGCATGGGGCATGCCCCGTCCAGCAGGCTAGCCCCAGAAATCCAGAAGTTGGGGCCCCTGGGGATCGAAGCCAAGGTCACTTCCCTACAGTCACACTCAGAAGGCAGTTCTGAAATTGAAGAGGAGTGACCACCAGCAGAGGGGCCTCACAATGCCCAAGTCCCTACCAGCTGGGGACAGGCAGCTGTGCTGTAACTGGGACAGGCAACCTCATGGGAGGTCACCAGGTCCTAGCCAGGGGCACATCGTCCTCGAGCCCAGCCAGTCCTGCTGTGCAGACCACAGCCGCCCATTTGCACGTGCTCTCATACACACACCCACATACACATTGCCACACGCACAGCCCATACACACACACACAGGCACACACATGCACACACGCACACAACCTACACAGGGCAGCCACCGTGCACACACCACATGTGCACACTACCCCCACACACGCACACTGCGCACCATTCCCACATTTTCTGGAAGACCTGGGTGTGGGGCTGTCACACTGTGCTCTTTAAAGTCGCAAACACACAGCAACCCGAGTGTCCTGCCACTGCCACCGACTGTTCTACCCCTCCTGGTCCCACGGTCTTGGTCTCCAGGCCAAGGAGGCAGCAGGGCAGAGGAGGACAGGTAGGAGGGTCAGTTAGCTGAGACAGAAGCTGGTTACAGGGACAAATCACCAGGTCAAGCCTAAACCTGGGTGGCCGTACAGGGACAGAGGGCAGGACGAGCAGAGGGCCCCAGAGTGGAGGGGGGTCCAGGGGAGGAGGGCCAGGAGGGGCCTGTGGTAGCGCCAAGGTCCAGCCCCCCAGGCCGGGCACCTGTCCTCTCCTCCCATCCTACCCATCCTACCAAGGGTGGGCAAGCTTCGCCACGGCTAGCCCCATCGTCTTTGCACCTGATGAACCAGAAGGCCCCACGGCCCCACATACACAGGTGTGGCTGGAGCCAGGGACGGGCAGAGGTCTGCCTCTCTGCCCCTCCTGGCCTCTGTCACTAACCCTCCTTGCAGCCATCCTCCACCACACCCCGGGGCCTTCCTAAATGCTGCTGCCTTTCCCCTCCCCGCCCTGTGTTCTTATCCCCCGCTTTACACTCCCCCGTCCCCTCTGGCTGTCCAAGGCCTGTGCCCCAGACATTCCCAGCCCCCTTTCCTCCACCTCCCTGTGTAAATCAGCCACTTAATTCCTGTCTTGCAAGCAGGATGCTCTGGAAGTGAATGAAGGGCCACTCCTTGTGATGCCTCTTGAGCAGCAGGTGCCATCCAGGACCATCCCAGGCCACCGGCCCAGGGTGCCCTGCACGCACACTGTGTGTGGTTCCCATGAGTCCTGAAGCCTCGGGGGCCCTGTGCCGAGCGTGGCCCCACGCCAGCCCGGCATGGTCACCCACAATGGCTCCCGAGTGACAGAAAGGCCAACCCCATCACAGGGTCAAGATGCATGCCAACCTCTGATGGCAAGGCCCTTCCTGCTTGCTGAGTAACCTGGCTGTGGTGAGGTGACAGGGCAGGGGTTTGCTGCCGGCAGGGGAGCCGGAGGGGGCTCCTGGGCCAGAGGTCCCCCAGCCTCGTGTTCCTGCACAGCACATCTGGGCCTCCTACCCAGCCCTGCTCAAGCAGCCCAAGAGCAGGCAGTGTGTCACCCCACAACGCTTGTCACCACATTGTTCTTCACGTTCCCCTTTATAGCACTTCCGACCCAAAAAACAGCCTGAGCTTGCAGCGGGAGGTGTGACCCAGATCCTTGCTAGCCAGGGCTGCCGTCAGCAGGGCTCCTGGGCAGCCCCTCCTTCGCAGGCTAGGAAACCCCCATAACTCTCAGATGAGCCTATACCTGCACCTGCTGTCAGGCCGGGCAGATGTGGAACACCTCAGGGCACTGTCCGCAGCCTCTGCACCAGCCTGGCACCCCACCCCACCCCCGCCTGTTCTGCTGCTCTTCCGGGAATGGGGACTGTCTCAGACATCCTAATGGAATCAGTCCCCAGGGCTCTCCTGGCAACCGGTCCCTGCTCCGGGAGGCAGTCCTGCCAGCGCCAGAGACTGACACTCTAGAGAGCTCGTCTTCAGAGCAAGCGCAACAGAAGTCTGGACCCCAGAAAGCACCAGATGCCTCCCATGGCTCCAGGCACCCAGGAGCCCAAGACGCTTGCACACCAGCTGCCCACGAACCGGCCCTGGGCCCCCAGCCTGGTTCTCGCTCCTGCTGTGGATAGGCCGCATGCTCCCTGAGTGCCGGGCCCTGTGTCAGGGAGCAGTTTCTGCACTATTCTGGTGCTGCCTGCCCTTACCACATCATCCCCGCTGTCCACACAGGCTCCTAAATGCCCTCGGAAGGCTTTGGGGACCCCACCCTCACCCTGTCCCCAAGTGTACTGGTGCAGTGGCCTGGCCAGCTGCCTGCACCGTGTGGCCAGGGCTGGGAATTTTGTCTGTCTGTGGGTCCCCACCCCTGCCTCACCTCTGCACCAGGAGGGCCAGCACAGCAGCAGGTGCTCGAGGATCCTTGCTAGTGAGCTGATGATTTCAGGATTTCTGTATCCCACAGGCTCAGACGTCACCCTTTGTTGTTCTGAGGGGGATCTGGAGATAGGGGCCTCTCTGAACAACACCGTAAAGCCAGTGTCAATGTGGTTTGGGACCTTTGTCCCCTCCCTTTCCTAAGGCTGCCGCCATCTCCCACCCCAGGGCTCCATCAATCCACCTACACCACTGCTGACAGCTGCCGCTACAGGCATTCTAGAGAGCCCAGCCTTTGCTGGCGGTAAGACTTTTATTTGTGTAGAGCTTCACCGTCTCAAGGGCAAAACTGCCATCGTTATCTGGTGCAGGAGGAGCTGGGAGGGGCTGCCTTCCCTGCAGTCAGTCCAGGCCAGCGCATTCTCCTAGAGGGGCAGGGACCTTGTGAAGGCCAGGCTCCCCTTCCTAGCAGCATTGATGACTCTAAACCTGTGAGTCCCCCACCCGCCAGAGTGCCCAGCTGCTCCAAGGCTGGCTCCATCCCCCCCCAACCCCTGCCTGCACTGCACCCTGGAGGCTGGAAGGCCACACCCATGTCACAGACACTTGGGGGTCCCGTCCCTTCCACTGACATGGGCAGCCTCCTACGGTTGGTCTCCCCTGTGGTTGTGACCTGCCGAGGTACCACAGGATGACTTTGCAGTGCTGCCCAGGGTGCTATGGGCCTCCGGAGGCTGGTGCCCTGGGTTTCAGCCGCCTTCAGTGGCCACAGCCATGCAGCCTCAGGAGCTGCCTGAGCTCAGGGGTCTGCAGAGTGAGTCCCGGCTGCTGGGCAGCTCGGTCAGGCTGCAGCTCACACAAGGTGACCCTGTTCTCCTTGAATCAGGGAGATAACTGCCATGGCTCAACTGTGAGAGGACATGCTGAAGTCCTGGCCCTCGGTCCCTGTGAACATGACAGTATTTGAAATAAGGTCTTTGCAGATGTCACTGTTGGAGATGAGGCCATCAGGGCCGAGCCTTCTCCAGGAGGACGGGTGTCCTTGTGAGAGGAGAGACCCTGGTGCACACACCGTGAGGGCACAGGCGTGCAGGGAAGGCACAGCAGGGACCAGAGGGACGCTGCCACAGCCCAGGAACGGCTGGGGCCCCTGACACTGGAAGAGCAGAGACAGGTCCCTGGAGTGAGAGTCACTGTCAGCCTCCTTGATTTAGACTTCCTCCTCCAGAACGGGGAAGGACAAATGATGGTCGTGTCAAGTCCCGAGGGCAGTGCTTTGTTCTGGGGGCAGGGACCAGAGGCAGAAGGCGGGGCTTCTAAGGCTGGGCCTGGAACTGGAATGTGGTAGTTGCCCTGTATCCAGGAATTAACATTCCAAGACCCTCAGAGGATGCCTGGAACCAAGGAGAGAGCCAAACCCTGTGGACACCGTTCTGTCCTCCAGGGTGCCCGTCAGCATCCCCAAAGCTGGTTCCAGAACCCTTACCCCTACCAGAATCTGCAGACCTGAGCATGCACTCCTGTGCTCCCGACCCATCTCTAGTGACACAGAAGCGCTGACACAAGGTAAATGCCGGGTGCATAGCTGTTGGGCTGTATTGATCAGGAATGATGACAGGGAGAATGTCTGCAGGTGCTCAGCAGAGATGCAATCTTTTACCAAAAATGTTCGACCTGTGGTTGATTGGATTCACAGATGCAAGGACCCTGGGTGCAGGCCACGGACGCCCCATGTCCTCCAAGGCCACCTGGAGTGGGGCCCAAGCGGCTCCTTCTGGTCCTTTCTTTCATTCTGCCTCTGAGGCCTTGACTTCCCCACTTGACTCTCCCCTAAGCTCCAGCAGAATTGAGGCTGAGGACTCACACGGCCTTGAGGAGGTCACGTTCCACGGCAGCCTCGCCCGACTGCAGGATGCTCTGTAATTCGTGCCTTCTAGCCACAGATCTGCTCCAGAGGCCACCGCCTTGCCATTCCCAGCACTTGACACATAATAGACCCAAAAAATACTTAGTCGATGAAATACTGGATAAATGAGACAAAGAATGAATAAATGAACTAGGAAATGAATTAAATTTAAACTGAGACCATATTATACACAAATGGCAAAAGAATCCTTGGTAAAGTAAGGATTTTAGAAAATGCATCACTTACCATAGCTATACAGTAGATCTTGTGTAGCTAGAGACAGGTTTGCTCTAAGAGGAACCTCCAGCCCAGAGGAGCCTGAGGAGGACTTGGAACCTGACTCTGTTGCCTGGGCACTTGTCTCTGGATTACCAAGAGTGGATGTGCTGCAAATGGTGGGGGCGGGCACCGCATCTCACGAGGACATTCAAGGAGCCCAAGCGTGGATGGACGGTGAGCTCAGAGCTGGGCAGGTGTGTGCCTCGCACTGCTCACCTCACCCCTCCCAGTCCTGGGCTCCATCCCTCAGCCCAGCAGGATGAGTGATGAGGGAAGGACAGCCGGCCTTCACACCACTCAAGACCCAGCCCCCACGAGGACAGCCAGCTGGACAAGGCCAAGACGACCTGCTGCTCCACCCACGCCCCAGCCGCAGGGGACCTACTCAGTGGAGGGGTGAGCAGTCACCTCAGCAGCACCCATAACTGGAGACTCAAGGTGGGCATGGGCACCAGGAGGTGGGCATGGGCGCCAGGAGGTGGGCATGGGCGCCAGGAGGTGGGAATGGGCACCAGGAGGTGGGCATGGGCACCAGGAGGTGGGCAGGTCACCAGGAGGTGGGCATGGGCACCAGGAGGTGGGCATGGGCACCACGAGGTGGGTAGGGCACCAGGAGGTGGGCAGGTCACCAGGAGGTGGGTAGGGCACCAGGAGGTGGGCATGGGCATCAGGAGGTGGGCATGGGCACCACGAGGTGGGTAGGGCACCAGGAGGTGGGCAGGTCACCAGGAGGTGGGTAGGGCACCAGGAGGTGGGCAGGTCACCAGGAGGTGGGCATGGGCATCAGGAGGTGGGCATGGGCACCAGGAGGTGGGCATGGGCACCAGGAGGTGGGCAGGTCACCAGGAGGTGGGCATGGGCATCAGGAGGTGGGCATGGGCACCAGGAGGTGGGCATGGGCACCAGGAGGTGGGCAGGTCACCAGGAGGTGGGCATGGGCATCAGGAGGTGGGCATGGGCACCACGAGGTGGGTAGGGCACCAGGAGGTGGGCAGGTCACCAGGAGGTGGGCAGGTCACCAGGAGGTGGGCATGGGCATCAGGAGGTGGGTAGGGCACCACGAGGTGGGCAGGGCACCAGGAGGTGGGCAGGTCACCAGGAGGTGGGCAGGTCACCAGGAGGTGGGCATGGGCATCAGGAGGTGGGTAGGGCACCACGAGGTGGGTAGGGCACCAGGAGGTGGGTAGGGCACCAGGAGGTGGGCAGGTCATCAGGAGGTGGGTAGGGCACCAGGAGGTGGGCAGGTCACCAGGAGGTGGGCATGGGCATCAGGAGGTGGGCATGGGCACCACGAGGTGGGTAGGGCACCAGGAGGTGGGCAGGTCACCAGGAGGTGGGCAGGTCACCAGGAGGTGGGCATGGGCATCAGGAGGTGGGTAGGGCACCACGAGGTGGGCATGGGCACCAGGAGGTGGGCAGGTCACCAGGAGGTGGGCAGGTCACCAGGAGGTGGGCATGGGCATCAGGAGGTGGGTAGGGCACCACGAGGTGGGTAGGGCACCAGGAGGTGGGCAGGTCACCAGGAGGTGGGCAGGTCACCAGGAGGTGGGCATGGGCACCAGGAGGTGGGCAGGGCACCAGGAGGTGGGCAGGTCACCAGGAGGTGGGCATGGGCATCAGGAGGTGGGCAAGGGCACCAGGAGGTGGGCATGGGCACCAGGAGGTGGGCAGGTCACCAGGAGGTGGGCATGGGCATCAGGAGGTGGGCATGGGCACCACGAGGTGGGTAGGGCACCAGGAGGTGGGCAGGTCACCAGGAGGTGGGTAGGGCACCAGGAGGTGGGCATGGCGCCAGGAGGTGGGCAGGGCACCAGGAGGTGGGTAGGGCACCAGGAGGTGGGCATGGGCATCAGGAGGTGGGCAGGTCACCAGGAGGTGGGCAGGGCACCAGGAGGTGGGCATGGGCACCAGGAGGTGGGCAGGTCACCAGGAGGTGGGTAGGGCACCAGGAGGTGGGCATGGCGCCAGGAGGTGGGTAGGGCACCAGGAGGTGGGTAGGGCACCAGGAGGTGGGCATGGGCATCAGGAGGTGGGCATGGGCACCAGGAGGTGGGCAGGTCACCAGGAGGTGGGTAGGGCACCAGGAGGTGGGCATGGGCATCAGGAGGTGGGCATGGGCACCAGGAGGTGGGCAGGTCACCAGGAGGTGGGCATGGGCACCAGGAGGTGGGCATGGCGCCAGGAGGTGGGCAGGTCACCAGGAGGTGGGCAGGTCACCAGGAGGTGGGTAGGGCACCAGGAGGTGGGCATGGCGCCAGGAGGTGGGTAGGGCACCAGGAGGTGGGTAGGGCACCAGGAGGTGGGCATGGGCATCAGGAGGTGGGCAGGTCACCAGGAGGTGGGCAGGTCACCAGGAGGTGGGTAGGGCACCAGGAGGTGGGCATGGGCATCAGGAGGTGGGCATGGGCATCAGGAGGTGGGCATGGGCACCAGGAGGTGGGCAGGTCACCAGGAGGTGGGTAGGGCACCAGGAGGTGGGCATGGCGCCAGGAGGTGGGCAGGTCACCAGGAGGTGGGCAGGTCACCAGGAGGTGGGTAGGGCACCAGGAGGTGGGCATGGGCATCAGGAGGTGGGCAGGTCACCAGGAGGTGGGTAGGGCACCAGGAGGTGGGCATGGGCACGCTCTGAGACCGTAGAGCCACTTCTTATCTTCAGCTTCGCCTCGAGCACCTGACTGTGCTCTCGGGGTCACAGCTGTGACCGTGGCTTTGAGAACTTAAGAAGGCCTTATGCCCTCTTTGCATGAAGGCTCAGCTAGGATGATTCTCAATGTTCCCTGTTTCCACACAGAAAAATCAATTTCCAATTATCTCCAACTTCGATCCATGTGATCACGGATACTTGCTGTGGTGACATCTTGTCCCACTGAACTTCCAACCCGTGAGCATTAGCACAGCTGCAGAGGCCTCTGCCTCAGGGCGATTTCCTTGTTAGTGTCACTATTTTTGTTTTTTGTACCAGGGTTGAACCCAGAGGCACTGTACCACAGAGCCACATCCCCAGCCCTTTTTTGTATTTATTTAGAGACAGGGTCTCGCCCAGATACTTAGGGTCTCACTAAATTGCTGAGACAGCCTTGAACTTGATCCTCCTGCCTCGGCTTCCTGAGCTGCTGGGATTGCAGGTTTGGCCACCATGCCCAGCTGTTGCCATTACTTGAACCAAATCTCTGGGAGGTGTGATTACTGAGCCACCTGAACACATGATGGAGGGACAAGGAGGACCACGTGGGTTAGGAGAAGTGGATGGTTCTGCTGCGGCTGTTTCCTGGGGCCTCACCTAAACTACTTTGGGCTTCAGTTTCCCCACCTAGAAAACTCAGTCTCCTGAGCCCATGAGGACAGCTCTGTGGCCGGGCTTTGCACACGGTGGGGCACAGGGAAGAGGCTGGAGATGGCACACTCCTGGGAACACAGCCACCTCTTGCTGCACCCAGTCACTCCCCAAGGCCAGGCCTTCCGTGCCGCCCCACTGGCCAGGTCTGCTCTGGGGTGAGAGCCAGCTCTACAGCATTGCAGGGATGACCCCCCCACCCCCACCCCCGCCGTGGTCCCACCAGCTGCCGAGCTGCAGAAGACATCCCTCCCTGGAGCATCCCACAGAACTCAGAGCCGCACCAAACCCGAGCATGAGTGAGTCTTCCGCAGAAAACCTGCCACTCTGTACTCCTGCCCGAGTTAACAGCCCATGGTAGAGTCACCCTGGCAAGAGCTAGGGTTCCAGGGACACGTTCCCCTTGGTCACAGCACCCCTGCCCTGCTGGCTGATTTGATCACTGTGTCCTGGAAGCTCATGGTTGGAAACACTTATCAGGCCCACGCGCTCCACTCTGCCTGGAGCAGGTCTCCGCGTCCTCGGCCAGCTCTGCGGGCTCCAAGGTCATCCTGCCCTCCTCACGGCTGACTTTCCTACTGCAGCTGGAGGAATCTGGAAGGGCCAGAGCTCTCCTGCTGGCATCTGCTCCTGGCTCCTCTGCCTGGAAGTCCTGCCCCACCCACATCCACTCCCAGACATCCCAGGAGCTCAGATCCAACCTCACACTGCCAGGAAGTACTGGGATGAACAGGGATCTTCTGTGTTCTCTGATGTGTTGCTCGGCACACGAGGTTTTCCTGGAAACACCCCAACCACAGAAGAGTGCTGCACGCTGCCTGCTGGTGACTGGCACCCACCCTCCAGCCTCCCTGACACCCAGAGATCCAACGAGAGGCACTCCAGTCGAACTTGGAAGGCAGAAGTGCAGACAGTGCCCTCCCAGCAGCAGGCGTGAGCAGGCACACAGGCACCATGGCACTCGTGTAGAGGCTTCCAAGCACTTGGTACAAACCACCCACCAGGGCTCTGCATCACCAGGCAGTGGCTTCCTGAAATTCCCCAGCCTCTGAGCCCCAAAGAGCCTCTCCCTGGGTTCCCATTCCTGGCTCAGCAGGGGGCAGGGCGCCTCCTGGCCTCCTCCCCAGGAGCTCACTGTAGGACTGTAAGGACCTGTCACCTGTGCTGATCCTCCTGCCAGACACCTGCAGAGGTTCCTGCTTCCCTGACATTCAGCCAGACAGGTTTCTCCCACCCCATGTGCACAGCAGGGCCTCCACCAGACCAGGACTCCTTGGTGGTTTTAAACTGACCCAAACCACCCTCTCTCAGGGACCCCAGCCCTCCACAGGTGAGTGGGACTCAACTCCACCCGTCCTCCACGCCTCCTGCCTGTAACCTTAGGTCTAGTACCAAGTGGAGTTGAACCCAGGAAACCTGCCATGCTTGACCACTGCCACTGGGGAAAGCTGTTTGGGACACTATCGGTCACCTGAAGTCCCTGGCTGACCGTGGTACCCAAGAAGGCACCAGGATGCTGTTATGCTCCCTGGGTGCATGGTCAGCGAGCTCTCTGACACGGGGCCTGACACATAAGCAAGTGCTCAGACCTGTCTGTTCGGCAGCCCTTGTTGTCAATATCGCCACTCTCCTGCAGCTGGCCCCAGCATCCTTGGCCAATCGAGCTTCTGCTCCCCACCAGCTACTGAGGTTTGTTCACCATCAAAAAGGAAATGCAGGTGCTCAAGAGATGTACAAAAAGTTTACCCCGCTGATGAGGAATGTCCTAAAAGCCAAAGAGTTCCACTCTACTGTCAAGATGGGCGGGGGCAGAGGACAGGTGGGCAGGGGCAGGACAGGAGACGACCTGCCGTGTTCTCTGTTAGATGCTTCTGGAAGACCTCTGGTTTTGCGACCTCTCTGGAAGGCCATGCGCCTACGCCTGATGGGAGGCAGAAGCCCACACTGCCCCGAGGTCCCTCCCCCAGCTCTGGTGCAGCCAGCTTATGGAGGCCACTTTATGACAGGGTTGCTCTTTCCCCTACTCCGCTCAGCAAGGCCCCTCCCCACTAGGACCTTCAGTGAGGAGGGGTGGGGGCAAGGCTGGTGAGAAAGGAGAACGCGCTCATTTGGCTGTTCTGCTGTGACTGCAGAAGCCCCTTGACACGGGGCAGGACTGTGCCCAATAAGCCCAGGGTGAGCTGAATATACCCGAGATTGAAAAAGCATCGACTGTCCTCCGCTGCTCCTCTGGTGGTCCAGAGGCTGCGGGAGGGGCAGCTCACTTAGAGTCCAGCGCACAGGAGGGTAGTACGTATCACTGCCCAGGAGAAGACCCGGAGCAGAGTCAAGGCACGGTTCTGCGGTCCGTGTATTGCTCTGCACCGCCACGAGCAAGGACTGTTCACCAGTGCCTTGGAATTAGCAAGGCTGCTCCTTTGGGGGAGGGATGAGTATTCACCAGTAGGGGATTTTCTAAGCAAAACCCTGCTGAAGTAGTTCAACCCGACACAGCACTACACCACCTTTTAAAGGGCCGTGGCTTGGTCCCCGCAGAGCCGTGCTGGGACACTCTAGTCCAGAAACCTGAGGCCAGGCGCAAGTTTCCTGCCCCTTCCGAGCGGCCATGAGTGCCGTGCGCCCCCTGTCCTGTCTGGGGCCGACTGCCAGCTCTGTGGGGCCTCTGCACCTCTCTGCCTCCTCTCTCCCCCTCAGCCCCTCATGCATTTTCCCAGTCCCCCAGCTCCACTCGCTGGCCTGGGAGCCTCCTCCTCTGTCCACCGAGTGCTGGAGGTGCTGTGCCTCCCCACGTCAGGACCCACCCCACACGGCCGCCTCTGGCCCTCTACCTCCAGCTGCTGGCTACCCTTCACTGAGCTGTGAGCCTTGAGGCAGGGGGGCAGGGGCAGAGGACAGGTGAGAGCAGGACAGGTGGGTGTTGATTTCCTCAAGGAGATCTCCCCAGGGACTGTGGAAGGGGAAACTGCAGGGGCCAGCAGCAGGAAACACTTTGCAGGGGCTCCTGCCCCCGCCCCAGTCCTGCGTGTGAGCGAGAGCCCAGGACCCAGGCGGGGGAGGTGCGTGGAGGGAGGCGACATCCCAGGGCTCTGGGGATGGTTGATCTGAGTGATGGGCCAGGTGCCTGGGGAAGCCATACTCAGGGAGTCTGAGTTCAACCACCCCCCTCCAGCCCTAGGTATGGTGCTCCTGCAGGAAGGTCAGGCCCAGGGCCAGGACACGGAATACCCACAGCACCCTGGGGAGGCTCAGGGCCATCAGAACCTGGCCCCAGGGCACTCTCGCAGTCCCTGGGCCTTAGGCATCTGTTCATCCATTGTCTGTGGACACACTACAGCCTCCTGGTCCACAAAACCACAGACGATAAGACCTTTCCCAGCTTCCAAATCCAAGTGCTGCAGCAGATGGAGCAGGCGCGCCGGTCGGTCGATATCAGGTACACATGCACAGTCGGCTGGCATCCTGAGCAAGACCAGGAGAGGCGCGCATCCCTGCTCTCCTCATCAGCATTCCCTTCCAGCCCTCCATATGGATCAGTGAGATCCCGTGGCATGAGGAAATGGGGAGGAGCAGTGAATCCCCATTAGGCACAGCGCTGTTTAAGGAGGTGAGTCTGCCCTGTTTTTGCTCTGCCTTGTGCATGCAGAGTTAACTCCATCTACAACACGTTCCTATTATTATTTGTTCTGCCCAGATTCCAGTGAGATCCCGCAGGCCTGAGGACTAGGGCAGAAGCAGAGCCCGTGGGCTCTGCTGCGTTAGCAGAAGGGAAGAGCATCTCCCCATCCAGCTTCTGTTGTTTTCCCACATCAGGGATTTGAAAACTGAGGCGGACCCAAGGGAATGGCCACGATTATAGCGAGATGCTAAGGTCTGGATACGAGGTGTCCCCAGAGCTCCTGTCTGAGGGTGCAAGAATGGTCAGAGGTGACACGATGGAGTCATGACATGGATGAGCGGGTGGGAACTGCAGGCAAGCGGTAGGCGACCGCAGAACAGGGGCCCCGGGGCGTGCCTCTGGGTTGACACATGACCCTGGTGAGGGGAGTGCCCTTGCTTCCTGGCTGCTGCGACCTGAGCTGCTGTCCTCCACCATCCCCTCCACCTTGAGGTTCCACCCGGCCTCAGACCCAGCTCTAGGGAGTCAGCCAATCACCAACGGAAGCTCTGAAACCATGAACCAAAGCGAACTTTTCCTCCTTGGTCTTTTGTCCCAGTGACACAGAAGCTGCCTAAAACACGAGTACACAGAAGAGTGGCCCCTCCTCTCAGCTCACAGTTTAAACAGGGCCTACCACCATGCTGACCACCCCCGAGGACGGGACAGGCTCCAGCCTGGCTGCTCCCTGGGCCTTGACCACCAGAGCAGAGCCATTGACCCTGGCAGGTGCTTTCCAGATGTTGTGCTACTTAATCCCTAAACTGATCCTTAAAATAGATATCACCCTCCCCATTTTCACACAAGAGGAAACTGAGGCTGGAGGAGATGGGAATTTAGTTGGGGAGCAGGCGTGGATACGGACGGAGCTGACTCCGAGCCTAACTAGGTGACAGCGTCTGCCTGGCCATGGGCCCCTGGTCGGGCTTCACGATCGTTGCCAGGCTAGAGCTTCACAGCAACCAGCAAGATGTGATGCGTGGCAGGTGACACGGCTGGGATGAGGCGTCCCCAAAAGTTTGTGTGAGACAATGTGAGAGGGTTCAGAGGAGAAGCAATTGGGTGGTGAGAGTCTTAACCCAATCAGTGAATTCATCCCCGTTGATGGGATTAACAATGGGAGCTGAGGTGCGGGGTGTGGCTGAGGAGGGGCCCTGGACATGGCTTTGGGTGTATATTTGTATCTTGCAAACGGAGAACTCTCTCTGCTTCTGCTCCCCGCACCACTCTCTTCCACCAAGGCGTCCTGCCTCACCTTGAGCCCCGAGGAATGGGACTGAGTGCCCTGGACTGAGACCTCTGCGACTTGAGCCCCAAATACACTTCCCTCCTCAGCAGTAGTGCTGGGCGGGTCTTCTAGTCACCGCAGCAAGAGGCCCATGAAACAGCAGCAGTGGGCGCTTGCCTGCCAGGAACGGTGTGTCCTGTCCTTCATGGGGGTGGCCGGTGTTGCTGCCCACCAGGGATGACAGTTTCTGGTCCCCTGGCTCCCGAGTGGTCATGTGACTGATTTCTGCCAATGGCAGATGGAGAGAGCTGACGGACTACATTCTGGGCAGGGCATTTGGAAAGGGGACGGGGCTCCTCCACACAGCCTTTCTGCCCATCCACCAGCAGGCCCCGGAAACCCGGGGACCTCTGACCACAGGCAGAAGCCTCTGTCCTCGGTCCCCACGAGAGAGAAGGCGGCCCCAGCCAGGGTACTAGCCAGGGACCCCTGGCACAAGAGGTGCCTCTGTGAAACCCAAGGACTTCATTGCTGTTGGTTTTGCTGAGTTAATCCAACATTATCTTTCCCATTTAACATGCCACAAAACCAAGGTTCAAGGAGGTGAGAGTCTTGGCAGAGTCCCATGCCAGGTCAGGGCCTTCCTGAGGCCTCCTTCTCCCAAGCCCTACTCTCTCAGCCCTTTGATCTGCCTTTCTGCCTGTCCTGCCTGGTGGACGTCCCTTGGGCTCCATTGACTCGACGTGTTTGTGGAAGTAAAAGTGATGGCCAGCACCGCTGAGTGAGAGTTGGATCCTGTCTCTTGTGCTCTGTGTCTTTTGGCAGGTCAGTGGCACTCTCTGGGTTCATCTGTGAGATGGGAACCTCAGAGGGACCCACCAACTTCTCCACAACAGTTTGAGGTTGGCAACCCTGTAGCCCAGCCAAGGGCACCCATGGTGGCCGACGTTTGGTCTCAAGGGAACCTTAGGTGCTCTGATTTCCAAGTACTGTCCCCTGCTGTTCCCAAGACAGCTACAGAGTTAGGGCAGGCAACGCCACGTCTACATACTTTCCTCACCTGGGCACAGGGACGAGGGCATTTCCCAGCCTCCCTTGCAGTCAGCCTGGGCACGTGACACTCCTTGCCAATGCAACAGGAGCCTGTGTCACTAAGACTCTCGTCTCTGCAGGAACTCAGGCCCTGTACCTCAGCCTCCAGTTGCAGGGGCCACACCTGGGTACCTGCAGCACCCCTGGAGGCAGCACCCCAGGAGCCTGGCGTCAGGTTAGGACTGTGTGAGTCAAAATCACACTTTTTCACTAAGCCAGAGCGTTAACTGCTCTGAATAAAGATCATACCACAAGACGGAGCCTCCGCCCTGCTCACGCTGGCTCTCTGGCCAACTCAGGTCCTCACCTGCCCGTGACCCAGCCTCCCAGGGACCCCCACTTCCCCTTCCCCAGGGCTCCAGCTTCCCTGCAGTCAGGCTGGCCCTGAGCCCCTCACAGGAGAGCTCGTCCCTGCTGTGGCCCCTCCACTGTCCTCAGGCACCAGCACGGCACAGAGGCTGCTGTGTAGGCGTCACTCCAGGGCCACCCTCTAAGGCAGCTTCCACAGCACGTTCCCGTCCCCGGCCTCGCTCTTCCACCTCCACATTTCTCGCTGTCCATGCACTGGAGGGCACCCGCTCGCTCACCCTTTCCTCCTCCACCTCCCTCCACGGCGGGCTCTGTGAGCCGTGGGTGTGCTTGTTCACGCCTGCGTCCTCAGGGCCTGGGACACAGAGGGGCTCAGGGCACACTTGACACGTAAGTGAACTAGAACACGTGAGCACACATCACCAACAAGGTGCTGGGCAATGGGGGTTGGGGCCCTCACCATGCTGAGGGGACCACAGTGAGTGACCCATGGGGGCTGCAGCAGGCTCGGGCGGTCCAGGTCCTGTCTGCAGAAGAGACGACCCGGGCTGCACCCCAGGAAAAGACGCTGGACTGTGAGAGCAATGACAGGTGACGACATTCCAGACAGAGACAAGAGCTGACAATGAAAGGCTGGAGGATCTCACCAAAGCCAACAGGAAGTGCGAGTCACAGCAGTCACCAGCCCCACAGAGCAGCCAGCGTCTCCAGGGCCCTACGCTCTGCGGACCTCCAGAGGCACGGTTCTTCCCAGACGCACCACGCAGCCACACCGACCACCACGTCGAGGGTGAGACCTGGTGGCTGCCTCACAGCTTGGAGCAGCTGGGCTGCCCTCCAAGGAGCCAGAGGGCCCGCAGCACACTGAGCTGTGCAGGTTCGAGGCTCTGCCCCACCTTATCTCCTCCACGCTTCCCACCTGTGCTCTCTCCTGGTCTTCCTCCATGTCCCTGGGGGGGCACTCGCTTGTTGTCAGCGACTGGAAGGGAGAAGCCAGCAGCCTCTGGGGTACCAGCCACAGTCTCTGTCACAGTCCAATCTTGTTTGGGTTGAATTGCTCCTGAAACTCCCATTTGCCTGCCCAGCGCCAGGCCCCATTGCAGAGGTCACCTGGCTTCAGAGCTGCGTTACTTCATTGTCACAAAGACAGACCCATCTTGTTTCAGCCAAGCCACCTCTGCAGACTTTTGAACTTAGGGGACAGACTTTTGAACTGGGACAGGGAGATGGGTAACCACTATTTTGAATACCTACTATGTGTTCAGCATAGAGTCAATGTTTCTCAGAGTCTCGGCAGGTCTCTGATATAAAATCTCTGGTTTCATATTAGAGTCTAGTTGGTCTAGCCAACTAGAAGGACTGGTCGGAGCTGGGCCAGGAGTCAGATCCCAGCCCATTTCCACGTTCAGCCCGCAGCTGGGGAAGCCAAACAACAGGCACAGGCTCTGGCAAGGGCCCGCCTGGGGGCATCACCCCGTGGCAGAC
Organism: Spermophilus citellus; assembly: GCF_964194105.1. NCBI lineage: Eukaryota > Metazoa > Chordata > Mammalia > Rodentia > Sciuridae > Spermophilus > Spermophilus citellus. The sequence goes on along the minus strand of NC_138193.1, from coordinate 115,239,792 downwards.
GGTATCATGGCAGGAGCCTGTGAGAGAGGTCACCCGCTGTGACAGGAGGCCAGGGTGTTTTGCAAAAACCTTCTCCAGAAAACTAACTTGGAGTCCTGACCTCCCACGAAGCCCCCTTCAGGGCCCACCACCTCTCACGTCACCACACTGGGACCCGCCTTCCAGCGCCTGGTCCCGGGACTCCAGCCACATCCCAGTTACAGCAGAGCCACAGAAGCGAGGACACAGCGATGACGTCAACTCCTGGCTCCACGGAACTCTGAGCCATCAGGAGCTCAGACCACAGCGCGCACTGGGCCCCAGGCTCCCTGAGTGTCCCACGCACTCACAGCCTGTGGCCACTGGCTGCGAGGGTGGCTCTGCCAGTTGTGGGGTGACAGATGCCACAGCTGCAGAGACCCCGTCTCCAGTGCTCAGCTCGTCAATGGCGAGGCAAAGGTCACGCCAGGCCTGGGCCTCGGGTCTCTGGATCACTGTAGAATCTCTTTGTGGCCTTACTCCACGAAGGTGTTGTCAAAGGTGTCCCAGAACAGAGTGGCCTTTCATTAGCATGCTGGTGCCGCCAATGCAGCTTCTTGATCTGGGAAATGGCCCTGAGAGCAGGCATGAGTACTGCCCACGTCCCTGGGAAGTCACTGAAGCACCGCGGGTGGGTCCAGTGGGCAGAGTGGCCCCCAAGCCAGGTCAGCTCCTGCCCAAGCTCCGAGGAGCTTGACAACGTGTCCCCCGGAATCTCCAGTGGGCCCACTTCCAGGGGCCGTTGTAGGAGCAGAGCCTCCCTCCAGACACCTGCTGTCTGACTGTGAGGTCCTCCTCTCACTGGGCCACCATGGTGGAACCACCTCACGGCACCCTGGACAGTTGCCACCAGCCCTGGGGCCGCCAGCCCACCCAGGGCTCCTCCTCTTGCCACGTTCTTCCCAGGCCTTCCGTCCTGGGGCAGCAGGCCATGTTGTCCATGTCCCCGTCTGTCCCTCCTGCAGCCCCCTCTGGGGACACTGCTTCCTGGCACACCCCTTCTGAATGTCCCTGTCCTTCATCCACCTAGGACCAGAAGGGCGAGTTGACCAGGTGAGGGCCTCTCAGAAGGCTGGTCCTGCCACCCTGCCTGCCCACTCTCCACTCAGTGCTGGGACTCAGGGCACTTACCAGGGTGACCACAGAGCCCCACCCTCCAAGGCCAGCTGGGGAGGACCGTTTTTAATCACCCCCACCCAGGCCCCGCAGGGGAGATGTGCCCTGCACACGCAGACGCTCAGCAAGTCTCCACCCTCGGCCTCTGGAGTGGCCCAGGGTCACCTCCCTGCACCAGGGACTTCCATGTGACACACACACGGCGTCCAATGACAGCTGCTGGCCCAGCTCACCAGACGTCAGCAGACAGTCTCTCTGAGTCACATCTGAAGTCTCCCCCAGCTGAGTCACTTCCCGTGATCGATGTCTTCCTGAGCCAGTGTCCTCATGGCCCCGCTGGCAAGCAGCTGTGCCAGCCTGCACCACATCTGACAGCTTCTCTGTCCACATGGCACATCCTCAGGAGCCTCTGTAGTCGATGGAGGTAGCCAGAAACCACAGGCCCCTCTTGGCATCTACTGGGAAGCAGGCCAAGTACCAAACAGGCCTGTTCTGCTCAGTACTGGGTAATCAGTTGCCAGCACAGTGCCTGGTACACAGAAGGTGCTCAATAATGTCTGCAGAGTGAAGGAAGAGATCTGGGCTCAAACCCCAGGCAGGTCGTTCCCAGCTCTGAGATCACAGAGCTCCGTGGAGAGGGCTGTAGCAGAGCTGAAGTCACATCTAGAAAGACTGGGCACACAGTGGGAGTCAAATACAGAGCCTCGCTCCCCCTGGGAGGGATGCAGCCCAAGACCCTGAAATCCTCAGTGGTGTCCAATCCAGGGCAACTGCAAGTCCTGGAGACACCGTGGTTTTCCCACATGTACATGCTGTGATGGAGTTTCATTTATAAGGGGGCCACAGTAAGACACTAGCAACAGGTTATCGTACATCTTGGCAACCTCAGCACATGACTTTTTCCTTTTCTTATTAAGCTGAGATACATTTGCAGCTTCTCTGTGGTGTGTCCAAATTGCCCTCAGGCTTCAAGTGAAATGTGGGTTTTAACAGGAAAACTGCAGTACCCCAACAGTTACTCTGATAACTGAATAGCTACTGACTCATGGGTGGGTAGTGTATACAGAGTGGAAACTCAGGACAAGGTGATGCTCCACATCCCAGCAGGACAGAGTGGAACATCAAGATTCCATCTCACTTCTCAGATCAATGTGCACTTAAAAAATTCAGGAATTGCTTATTTCTGAGATTTTCCACATTATATTTTCAGACTGCCATTGACATCGCGTAATAGACACTGGAAGGTGAGACAGTGGATAAGGGGCACAATCGCAAATGCTGATTATGTTCTCCATCAGGTGTGACTGTTGACATACAAAAAGAAGCAATGTCTGGTCTGGTGGGGTTTGTGGGCTGGGGATGGTGAGCACAGAGGCAGACAAGGCCAGACCAGAGAGAGGCAGAAAGGAAGTGCCCGAGCAGAGTCTTACTCAGCCCAGGGCAGGGCAGGCTTTCTGGAGGGGTTCTGAGTCTGAGGCTGGAGTGGGTGCCGCAGCAGGGATGGGAATTCCCGGCAGCAGCAGAGAGGCCTGGGCAGGCGCCTGGCCCCAGGTGGGCAGGCGCCCTGACTCCACCAATACCTGGCGGCTCCTCTGGGTCTAGGAAGTGACGTGCACATCTAGAGACATGAGCTCAAAGAGCAGCACTGGATCCCAGAGTGGCCAGGGTGAGAGGGCAGTGTCCAGCGCAGGACAGGCACTTCAGGGACCACGGGCAAGGGGTGACGGCACCAGATGCACAACCAAGCTGGCCATCAGCCCTTGGGAGGCCCAGAGACCCCAGGGAAGGGAGCAGGGGTGCTGCTCACAACATGCGTCTCCCATTCAGAACAGGCGTCTGCGCTCAGAGTCCAGGTGACCCCAGAGGCACCAAAGCCAAAGAGTGCCCTCCTCCCCGGATGTCCCGGTCTGGTGCAGTGCCCTTCCTGAACCTCACACCATGTGATCCCACCCCTTCTGGCCCCTGGCTCTGGGAGGGGGAGGTGCAGAAGGTCCCTGTCCCTGGAATGGGGCTGGACAGCAGAGGAAGGGAGAGGGAGGCTCCTGAAAGCCGCTGTCTTGTGTCCTTGGCCGGAGATGATGGAACCTGGCTGCTCTCCCGGGAGGGACCTTGTGGGGCACGGCTGAGAGCAGCCCTGAGCTGTGCCCAGCACCGACTGGCACTCCCCAGCAGCCTGAGGGGCAAGTCTGAGCCGAGCGGCGGCTTCTCCTGGCCCTTCTCCCTACCTCCCTCCCTGGAAAGAAATTAAGCCCGTCCCTTGACTCGGCATGGAATTGGCTTCTTTTTGTGATATTTTTCCTTTTCCTACCAAAAGGGGTTCAAAAGTTGAGAGCTGATCTGTATTCTGAGCACAGGCAGCTGCTGCAGATCCAGCACAGTGGGGGAGTCGGCTCAGCAGCCAGCCCCGGGCGAGACCCTCTCCAGCTGGAAGAGCTTTCTGGGTGTCACTGTGCTCTCCCCTCCCACCGCCCCCCATTTTAGCCTTAATGGCACTCCTGTCTCTGCTGTCTGCTGGTGCTCTTTGTGATGATAACAGCTGATCCACACAGGGAGGAATTCAGGGGAATCTCCAAGGAATTTCACTCTGGGCTCTTTCAGGCACATCATTTGCATACATTTGTATAAGTTATGCGTCAGTATACACTTCTCTTTAACATGGCAACCTAATGAAATCACTCAGACAGGCACATTAAAAACAGGATTTACTGGGGAAGGCTGACCCTTTGCGTGTTAAATCATTTGAATGATCATTTGAATATATTTGCGCAAGTGGCACATGGAAAGGGCCTTACCCATGTTTTCAGAATTAATGAAACAGACTGGCTACCTTGGGGTGGATTGCCAGGAACTGTTGAAGACCCCTAGCCCGGGGCATCTCACCCAGACATCCCCCCAGGACAGCATTCCGGGCCTCACCAAGCAGGTTCTCAGAGGCAGATTTTATTTCACAGTGTCTCTAGGTGGAGATGTGAGGGTGTCAGGACAAGCCAACACAGGTGGAGAAGAGGGTGCGAACCCCAATGCCCCAAAGCTGTTGGGGGCCCCCTGCCCAGGAGGAGCAGCATGGCGGGTATCTCGCCCAAGCCTGCTGGAGCCAGCCAGCGCAGGCTGCCAGGAGGGGCTGCCAGGCACCTGGTGAGGCTTCAGGCAGCACTTGCCCACCGCAAGGGTTAAAGCACTGGCTCTGCAGGAAGGCCAGGGACAAGGGCTGATTATGCAAGGAGACTTGAAAGCCAGCAGAGCAGCTCTTCCGGGATGATTTAGGTGCACCTCACCCGCCTCAGGCTGACGGCTCCTCAAGGTCAGGCAGCTTCAGCTCCTCCAAGGCTCCACCGCAGATGGGAGGCACAACGTGCTGTGAGGGGCCTCGGTGCAAGGAGAGGGTCTTGGCAGGAGAGCCCAGGGCAAAGGGCCTAGAAACCACCTTCCTACTTTACATTTTACCACCTGCATCTCTCCATGCTGTTTCCTTTTCATCTCTTCTCCATGAAACCCTTCAATTAATAGGTAAAGAAACTGGTCCAGAGGCAGTGACCTGCTCCAGGCCACTCTGCTAAAGGGGCAGTGGGTACGTCACCTGTGCCAGGAGCTCTCGAGCCCCTGCCTCCAACCCCACCCTCTGCCCCAGCATGGCTCTGGGACAGCTGCTTGGCTGTCTTGGAAGCCCTGCTTGGAGTGTGTCTGGTCCACAGTAGGAGCTACGCGCCTTGGCCCCCTCCTGAGGGATAACTGCTTCCCGGGAGCATGACTTGGGGGTTGGTCCCCAAGAGCACTGGCCTCCCGAAGGCCCAGCCTTCAGCCTCCACCTCAACCCAGAGCTGGCTTTAATCCCAGGAATGTGTGGTCACCTCCAATCACCCAACTTTGTGTCCTCCCCACCCAGAACGTGCATGAAGGGCAGCAAGCCCAGCCTCCCTGTCTGCCTGAATTCACGCCAGTGCCTGGGCCAGTGACCAGGTCTCTGCCGAGTTGATGCCCCCAGAGCAGATTCCTGAGCTTATCAAGAACCCAGAGTCCAATTGGCCTCTGCAAATCAGCCAGCTGATCTGGAAAGAGCCCCCTGCACCCACCCCCAGCACCCTGTCAGGCCCCTGCGCCTGCCCTCTGGGCACCCCCTGGAATCACGGTGAACTTCCAAAACCACGGGGCAGCCTCAGGTTCCGGTGCCAGGCTGGGCCGGGCCAGGAGACCGCTGTAGCGGGCAGCTTCACGGCCAGCCAGCATCTCCCTCACCACTGTCCTGCCACGGGGCAGATGTCTATGGCTCCAGCCAGGCGGGTCTCCCCTGCGGCAGCCTCTCCCCTCTCATCCCCCTGCCAGGCGAGACTGGTTTCAGGAGAAGGAGGAACTGCCCCTCCACCCAGCTCAGCCGCCAGCGTGCTGTGCCTCTCCCTCTCCTGACACTCGAGACAAGAGTCTGGGTCAACATCATTCATTCTCCTTTTCCAGAAAAGACCTGAGTGTGGGGAGAAGAGGTCAGAGGACACTGGGGACACTGCCCCTCAGTGGGACCCAGAGTCACAGCCAAGAAAGGCACATTCCACGCAGCCGGGGCTCCCTCCCTTGACAGGTGCTGGGCCAGGTACTGCTGAGCTTCTTGTGCAGACGTGAGCATCTCCAGTCTGCGGGGCTCTTCCTCCTGCGGCCCCTGGAGGACACGGGCTGTCAGAAGGGAGCCCACAGTTCCATGCACAGCACAGGGAGATGCAGCCTGTGGCCTGCAGAAAGAGCCCCATGGTCTCACAGGCTCACGCAGTTGACGGCTCCTTTTGCAAGAGTGGCCTGAGCCATGGCGCTGTATCAAGGATCAGGCCCTGGCTGCCAGCAACAGGACCCACAGCTGGTCAGACTCTTGGGACTGCTGGACTCCCGCTGGACCGCGCGGCCCTGCACTTGAGCACACTCCCCTGGTGGAGCAGACCAGGTGCCACCCTGCAGCAAGGTGCCCGCCCACTGGGGCAGACTTGGCCTGCACAGCGGAACCCTGGGTGGACGGGCCACCCGCCCAGGTGCTGCCTCCGGGCACTGCCTGTCCTCGTGCTTACCTGGCAGCTCCCCAGTCAGAGGGTGGCTGCGGTTCCCAGGGAGGGCTCCACTGACATCACCAAGTTTGACCCGACTCCAGTCCTGGGCCCTCCTCTGCCTGGAGCGTGGATTCACACCACATTCTCCTCCAAGAGCACTCCTGGGCCAGGCTCTCACCCCAGCACAGCATTCGGCTATGGGAAAGGACCTCTCAGCTGTGGAAGGAGGGAGATTTAAACAGGCTGCTCTCCTCACTGAGCTCCAGAAGCACCGTGGTGTCTCCCGGCTCAGTCCCAAGGCCTCGCTCCCAGGCTGCCCTGCACAGACCCCCATTCACACCTGATTGCTCACGCCCTCTGCTCACCCTCGGGCCTTATTGCACTTCCACTGCCTCACCCTCAGGAAGGGGTCCTCACCGAGCTGCCAGAGCCCAAAGTGCGTGCAAACCACACCATCCCCTGCCCAACAGCCATCCGTGCCTCCTTGCCCATCGTGCCTGAAGAAGAGTTGGAGTACCCTCCCTGGCATCCCAGCCTCATGTGCTGTGTGCCGTCGCCCACTCTCTGCTCCTCTCCTCCAGCTCAAAGTCCTGCCAAAGTCCATGTTGGAATTCCGCCAGCACAAGGGGGTGTCCCGACTCCCTCCCAGAGCAGCCTCCTGGGACTCCAGCTCCCCAGCGCTGTTAGTACCTACCGTCTCAGGTACTAGAAGGAATGATTTTGGAGCCCCCAGGTGTAGGATCCAAAGCCCAACCCTAGTGCATAGAGCCTAGCTGGCCTGTCAGCCACTGAGGATGGGGACCAGGAGTCTGTGGACTGGTCAGTGTGCCTCCACAGAAACCTTATCTGACGTGCACAGCGGCCACCAGAGGACAGTGCAAACCCCATGCCACGTTAATTTTATTTTATATTTTTCCAATTAATGCTCTTTCCACCCCGAATCCTTTCCCCTCCTCCAGAGAGCCATGTCCTGTGTCTCTACAGTGTATCCTACGTAGAGACATTGTGAGCTGAGCTCACACTGGGCTAGCGCCTCCCTCTGATCCTTGAGGCTCTCTGGGCGTCCCCCCCCACACCCAGAACCGCCCAGTGACCGTCTCTTCTGTCAGGCGGCTTGTTTGAGGGGCAGCTTGCCCATGGAACTCAGGGTTGGAGGCCTATGGCCCCCACTCCCCACTGCCAGCCGCCAGCCCAGCCCCTAGAGTAGACGGCTCGCCCACTCCACAGCCCCTGCCAGCCCCCAGATCTTCTCGGGAAGGCTGTGGGGCAGGAGTTCCCCTCTCCATTCCTCAGCTCTGAGCAAAATCCCCTGCTTCTCCTGACACTGGCTATTTCAAATGGCACAGAATGAGAAGGACCTGCAAGGTCAGTAGCACCCTACCAGAGTTCTGCCGGCCTCCCAGGTGGGTGCAGGTTGGCGAGATGGTGGCTGAGGCCCCACCCCACCCACCTGCCCTGCTCTACTCTCCCCGCTGGGGCCAGCATCCGGGGGCTGCTGGGCATTCTGTCCATCCAGCGGTGAGCATCCTCTATGTCCCCTGAGCGCTTCTGGGGGAGTCCCGAGCCACGGGCGCTGATCCTGATCTTCACCAGGTACTGCCCACTGTGGCCCACACACTGCTCCGCCCCGAACTGTGTTCTAGGATTTCTAGTCCATCCAGTACCAGCCGTCGACCTACCACATTTTTCCGTGTCGGAAGACAACGGGTAAGTAATGGAAGGGCCTGGCACTGCCGACTGCTCCTGCAAGCCCCAGGCCTCTCCTGCCCCGGGGCCCTCTGCACGCTGTCCTTGAGCGCCTGTTCCCCTTCTCGTCTGAAGAGCTACCTGGTGTGTCCTGGAGGCAGTCTCTGCTGGCCCCAGACGATGGAGTCCCCTCCTCCTGCAGTGCCCTGGTCCACTGCGGAGTCTCTGCTCCACCCAAACAGACCTGCAGTCTTTGCACAGTGGGCTGCTTTCCCAGCCCTGGGAGGAATTCCTTCCCACCCTAAACTTTAAAGGCCTTCCTGGTGTTCTCTCCAGCCAGGCGGCCGTCCCTCCGTCCACCCCACTGCTGTCCATGGACTGAGTCTGCGGCCCAGGGCCAGCTGAAAGCACCCCTCTCTCCACTGATGAGCTGTGGGACCCCCGCGGGGTGAACCTGGAGACCTGCCTTGGGTCCCTGCTGCGCAGGTCAGTTCTCCCGCCAGGTCCCCGTTCCCTCCGTCTCTTTCTACCTGTCTTGGTACCTGGTGCACTGACACTCCTGTCTTCTTCACATTGTCTTTTCCGTCCCGAGTATCTCTTGTCCCATGGACTTGGAAGTTTGATTCTCCTGGTGTGGGGATGGCTGGATCATGGAGAAGCTCGACATTCTGTGTTTCTGAAAGCCCCTTCCGTTGTCCATACGGGCTGCTCTGACTCCATTCCCACCAGCGGCTGCAAGGGCTCCTCTGTGCACCCTCACCAGGGCTTTACCACCCACCTTTTTGATAACAGCCGTTCTGACGGGTGCGAGGCAAGATCTTCCTGTGATGTGAACCCACTTCTGAGAACACGTTGAAGAGACGGGGGCACCCGGCGCTCAGCCCTTCAGCACTCAGGGTGCCAGGATGGGGAGCCGCGCGTGTCCGCTAACCCGCGTGCGGAGCCAGACGGGACCTTTGGCAGAAGGAACTCCTGTCCTGGTGACGCGTGGGCAGGCCTGGAGGACGGCATGGAAGGGAAACAAGCCAGGCACCCGGGAGGAAGACCCGCTGACCTCGCTCACAGGGAACCCAAAGCAGTGGAACTCACACAAGTTGCTCTAGTTTGGATCTTGAATGTCCCCCAAAAGCCTTGTGTCAGAAGTTAGGTCCCCAGGGTGGTGACTTTGTGGGATGTCCTTAAGACACTGGGGGTTATGCCTCCCAAGGGGACTGGGGGGTGCTGGTCCTTTTGTCTCCCCCGCTTTCCCCCTAATTCGTGCTGTGAGAAGTTTTGTTCCATCATTAGCTCCCACTAGGATGGGCTGCCTCACCCCAGGCCCCAAACAAGAGGGCTAATCATTATGGTCTGGAACCTCCAAGACTGTACGCCAAAATAACCTTTTCCCCTTCGTAAGTTGATTATCTCAGGCATTGTGTTCTAGTGACAGAAAGCTAATACAGAAACAGAGAACAGAATGGTTACCAGAGGCCAGATGGGGGTGGGGTGTGCCAAGATGTTGATCAATGAAACAAAATTTCAGCTAGACAGAAGGAGCAGATTCCAGAGGTCTATTGTGGAACATAGTGACGATAATTCTCACAGTGATTGTGAAAATCGCTAAATCAAAGTGTTCTCACCACTAAAAATAAGTATGGGAGATAATGCATTCGTTAATTAGCTTCAATAGGCTATAACTTTGAAAAAGGCAATAATGTGATTTTAGAAACAATCACTAGTATTTTTATTGGAAGAGCATTGCATTCATAGATTTATTGAGTGGAGATATACTTCTTTACAATGAAAAGTTGCCTCATCCATGAATATTGTATGTATGATTTCATGTCTTACTATGTATTTTAAATTCATGAAGGTTGTAGGTTTTTAATGTCACTTGCTTGGTCACTGCAGCTATGGCTGCTTAGTATGAATGGCATCGTGCTTTCTATTTTATCTCTCTGTTGGTCATGACTGGTTTAAATTGTTTTTATTGATTAAGAAACTTTGGTCTTCTCGAGAGGCAGCTCAGCAGGAAACTCCTTAGCTTGTGTGGAGGACAGGTTTGGACTTTGGTCACACAGGCCCAAGGTCAGAGGTGCAGCTCTTCGGGGCAGCTCTCAGCAACACCCTGGGGGGGTCATGATGTCAGAGCTGTGGGAGAGCACCACGTCCCAGCTGAGACTCCACAGAGCACCAACCCTGAGCTGCTCACATGTAGCCGGTCACCTTCCTGAGCCTCCACTCCTCTTCTGTGAGAAGGTGGCATCAGTGACCCTGGTGCCATGGGGTTGGTTTGATGGTTAAAGCAGTTAGCAGTCACAGCAAGCGCTGGCTTTTGTCACTGGTGTGGATCCATAGGAAATTACTCAACCACTTTGGGCTCCAATTATTTTCATGAAGAAGGTGAGCACCATTATCCGCCCCTCCAGGCACCCCTAGGGGATGGGAAAACGAAGAGATCTGCGTGACCCACCCCCCTGCAGGAATGTGAGGTGCTCTGGGCCGGCGCTGCACCTCTCTTCTCCCTCTTCTGGCCATTGTGGTCATCTTGCTTTTGTCCCCTGACCTAGTACCTTCCCTCTGCTCTGCACTATGTCAGATGGTTCCAAATTCATAAATGGCTCCTTCCTTGTGGTCTTAAAATTCCCTGGAACATTACGGGGAATGTTTCAAGTGGACTCTTAGATCAGGAGTGGACCAAGGCTCACCCTAGTTGGTTTTCTGAATAGAGTCACTAAGAGATTGATTCACCCAGGAACAAAGATTTTCTCCTGAAAACAAAACTCAGTGATTTGACTAGGGATTGTGACACTGAGGGATTAAGACGTCCCACATCTCATTCCTCCACCTGCTGGAGATCAGACGCACTGAGAATATGTAAGTATACATATGGTTCAAAGAAAGGGAAAGGGACATTGCGGAGTGACTGAATACTGTTTGTGTGTCTGCATGTGGGAGCCGGCTGACGTTATCTTCATCAACAGTGCCCACACCCCTGTGCCTACAGACCCAATATTTCAGAAATGCAGGTGCTACTTTCCCCCAAGCCAGCAGTGTCCTAAGTGACACAGCTGTAGTGGTGAACAGGAGCATGTGAGTGATACCGTGCTGGTTCAGAACCCTCTGAAGTGACCTGAGGTATTTCACCTAGAGAGGTCAACAGGGAACCCTGACCGAGGCTGGGGAGGGGAGCGGTGGGGCCCAGAGATCAGCCAACCCCCTCTGGAAGGGAGCCTGAGTGGCTGCTGGGCCTGCTGGGGCAGAAAGGGAAGGCTTCCTCCTCCCGCTAACCAGCCTCATCAGCCTAATCAACCGCCTGTGCTTCCCAAGGGAGGACTAACCAGAAACCGTGGAAAGTGAAGAAGGGGTTTCAGGTTATCAGCCCCACCCTGGGAGGAGACCCTGGGGGGAGACCCTGGGGGAGACCCTGGGAGGACCAGGGCAGAGCTTAGGTGGAATAGGTCAAAATGGATGTCAACTGTTTCCTTGAGATGCTGCCCTGTTTCCAGAAAACATGCTTTTAAAATTCTTGAGTGAAGCAAGGCTTTGATTCAAGTGCTGGTGGACACGTGCCCTGAATCTGGCTGAGGAAAGAACTTAGGCACCCCCTGCCCTCAGTCTTGAGTGGCCTCCCGCAGGACAGAGCCCTGACCATGGCCAGCATGGCCACGTGCTGGCTGATTGGAACTGCGTGGAAGAATGCTATCGTGGAAAGCTACAAAGAAGACCGAATGGAACCTCCCCATCTCACCAACTGCTGACTTTACGTGATGAGAGAAAACGCTCCGCACCACGTGTGAGACACAACGCGCGCATTGCTCAGTACACGCTCCCCGAGCTGAGCTGTCCTCCAAGAGAAACTGAGCTCTGGCCTCGGGCACTCCCCTGTGCCCTTGACTTCCCTGAAGAAGGGGCAGCTGGGTGGCCTGGCCTTGCAACGCCCACGTAGGCTCTGACATCACCAGCAGCAGGAGTTGTAAAGTCCCTCTGGCCTGAATGGCCTCTGAGGACACTCCTGCAGCCTGTCCACACCCTCAGGGCACCTGCCCCAGGAAACAGAGGAAAGCCTTGCACCTTGACAGAGAGTCCGAGAACACCGTTCTCACCACCTGCTGAGAAGTGAGGGTCCCACGCGCCGTGTGCCAATCTGAAGACCCAGGTCTGGTAAAGCAACTCCTGGCTTACGCAATGCTAGTTAACCAGCCATGACTTGGAGAATATTTCAATTCCTAGTACTTTTTATAGAAACAGCGTTACATTTTTACTAAAATTTAAGACAAAGTGATAGTTGAGTGTCTACTTGTAGGTGTCTGTCTCTGGTTTAAAGGAAAATCCAATCATAACTTGGGTAGCAGCCTCACTAGACCTAGGCCCACGAGCATGATCCTCCCGGCTGGTGACCAGCCCCGCCCCGCCTAGGCAGTGGGGAATAGAGTCCACTGTCTAGAAGAGGTTCCGTGGGCCCAGGCCTGCCCGTCCTGATGGTGTTGAGAGGCAAAGCCCTCTGCTTCCTGCTGCTCAAGGCCGGGGCTCAGAGACCCTGTCGGTGTTATCTTCCTAGGGCTGGCAGAGCAGAGGACCACAGCGAGGTGGCACTGAGTAGCAGAAACTCACTGTCCCCCAGGCTGGGGCCGGGAAGTCTCAGAGGTAGCCGTCAGCCAGGCAGCCCCCCTTGGGGACTCCCCCGGCTCAGAGAGATCCATGGTGCTTTAGTCAGCTATTTCCCTGCTGCGACTAAAGGACCCGACAGAACAGCTGTGAGGAGGAGGAGTTTACCAGAGGGCTCGGGGTTCCAGAGGTCCTAGTCCACAGAAGGCTGGCTCCACTCCTCGGGCCTCAAGGTGGGCCGACGAGCGTGGCAGAGGGAAGCAGCTCACGTGGTGACCAGGAAGCAGAGAGACTCCACTCTCCAGAGACAAATGTGGACCCAAAGCCACGCCCCGATTCCCAGCTCCTCCACCACACCCACTACTTCAGTGCCACTCAGTGAAGCCCTATCAGGGGGTTCCTTCACTGATTGGGTTAAGACTCTTAGAACCCAATGATTTCTCCTGAGTCTTCTTGTATTGTCTCACATGTGAGCTTCTGGGGGACACCTCACATCAAACCACAATTCTTTGTGTCTCATGGTTGGCAACAGGGTCACTAGCCGCCCTCTGCTTTCACCTGGCTTCTCCCTCTCTTGCCTAGAATTTCCTCTATGCATCTCTTTCCAAACTCCCCTTTTCACAAGGACATGAGTCATATTGGACTGAGGTCACCCAGTGACATCAAAGACCCTGTTTCCAAATAAGGTCACACTCTGAGCTTCTTGAGTTTAGAACTTGAACTCATCTTTTGGGGGGACACCCACCAACCCGCACAGCTCAGGAAGCAGTTAATGCAATGTCATTTGGAAGCACCTCCATGGGTGTACACTGTCACAAACTCACTTGAGTAATTTTCTGCAAAAGACTTCCTTCCTGGGGGCTAGCTCCTAGTTTCTGAAAGAAAGATTCTGAAAATCTCATAGAACCTGGAAGTCACATTGTCCTTAACAGGAAGCTTCCAACAAAATGCCTTCGCGCTACCCAGCCCACTCTTGTAGTAGGAAGCTCTGGTCAAAACTCCTTCCAGTTCCCAGTCCCATCTTTCCCCGGTCCTCGTGGGAGGCTCTCAGTGGCACTCTCCTTCTCAGGGCCACCTGGCATGTGGCTACCTGATGTCCTTGCAGGGCTGAGGCCAAGGCCTGGCAGGTGGCCTGCTGAGCAGAAGAGGAGCAAGCAAGGGAGTCTGTTCCTGAGGAGGCCTTGCCCCAGGGGTGCACCTCACCTGGCCCTAACGTCCCCACCTGCACGCGCAGCAGAGAACTCCTGGGGACTCCAGGTGCAGCTCCTGCTCCCACCAGCCCTGGGAGAGCAGGGAGCTGAGACCACAGCATCCGAGGCTGCCCGCCCAGGCCTGCCCCTCTGCCTCGGGAGCCCCACAGGCAGACAGGAACCGGGCACGGCCTCAGTCAAACCGCAGGACCAGCCCCACCTCCCTGCTCTTGCTTGGGTACCACACTGCTCCCCTGCCACCTTCTGGAAAGCCACGGGCAACACAGGCACTAGGGCTGGCCACAGACGTGGAAACATCTTTGGAAATGGTCAAATGGAAGATTAATCTATCACCTGCTCTTGTCGACATGTTGGTCTTTCTTCCAGACCAGAAGTCCTCCCGAGTCCCCACTGGGCCCTCTGAGAGTGCGGGGCCCATTCCGTCCAGCCACAGCTCCCCACAGTGCAGGCTTGTGTTACGGTGGTGTTGCAGGGAGGGAGGGAGAGATGTGAGGAGTGCCATCAGCTCATCCCTGAAGATCAACTAACTTCAGGATAGAGGCAATGGTGGCTCCCCAAGCTGCGCCTGGGCCAGTCTAACGGATGGGGCCTATCAAGCGCCTTCCTTTTTTATGAAGAAACTCAAAATATTGCACGGCTTTATGGATAGCTTTTAGAAGTGGTGCATTGCTTGAATTGCCACAAGGGAAGAAAATAAATGGACTTTCCTTCCTAGTTTTGCTCCAGTGGTGGCCAGAAGATCGACTCCTCTGCAATGGCCCCCAACCCCAGATTCCAGAAGCCATGTCCTCTTTCCCAACCTGGTGATGAGCAGGGGAAGTCAGAGGTCTCCGTGAAAAGTCAGATGTAAGAGAAGTGAAAGGAAGTGCTCTGAGAAGGGCTCCGGGGGAAGCTTATGCTAATTCCAGTTTGTTTGGGCCAGTAATTGCAGGAATAATTTTTTCAAATTAAAATTCAGGTAAAGTAGAAATTACATGAAGGACATTCTCAGCCTAGAAAAATGAGTGAGTCCGAAGCCTCCGTGGTGTGGTGTCACACGTCTCCTGGAACTGGTAGGACATGTTTTGACTTGCTCACTTGAAATGTGATAATCATGTGCCAGAGAGGTAAATGGAAATCGCATTTCCCGTCTTTGGAATCAAATGCACAAGTCACAAAGGTGACTTTCTTTCATTTTTCTCAATGACCTACTCTGCTATTAACAACAGACACTTGAACCATGGCATTTTTCTTTTTCTGTTGCATAGATCTAAGAGAAAAGGGAAGCTTTCGTAGCAAAGGTGTCTTCCCAATGCTCGCACATGGGAAGGGAAAAGCTAAGTGTGGCGTTTTGAGCTTTATTTGGTTTAAAAAAAAAAACATAAGTGGAGAGCAGGGATTTTTTAAATCATCAAAACAAATGGGCTCATAACCTGAGGGTGCATCAGCAAGGGGGCTGGCCTGAGACCCTGGTGACCCCTCCACAACACAGGGCCAGACAGCTGAGGACAGCAGCTGGGTCGCTGGAGGGTCAGAGCACAGTGGGACTGAGGCGGAGGCTTGCAGCACACAGGAAAAGGAGGCCTGGGAACCAGGGAGCTGAGACCACAGCAGCTACCATCCCGTCTCTTAGATGAACCCTGAACCATATGGAGCTTCACTTAGCAGGAGAGTGGAGCCCCAGAGACAGCATTCATGCCACAGACACCTGGAGCAACCTGAGCCCACGTAGACCCTGAGCCACACTGCTACAGTGCTCTGGGGAAAGTGCCCAGCCTGAGGTGTGAGTCCCCCCCACCCCCTGTCCAGGCTCCTGGTGTCCAGCCTCAGCTTGAGACCCCACTCACCTCCATCTTGCATGGGAGTCAAGCACCCACCCAACTGCTCGGCTGACCCAGCTTTGTGAGCCAGTGGGAGGCCTGCCAATCCAAACCTGGCCCTGAGGAACAGCCCCTGCTGCCTCGCAGACATGCTGTGCCTGCCCATCTGGGCCCACCATGTGGACCCAACCCCACACAGCCCTTGAAAACAGACAGGCACCTGCCGCTACAGCCAGACCAGTCATGCCTCACCTGCATACGCCTGCCAGAGCATCCCTTTCCCAACTTGATCCTCCCCCACAGCCAGGTGCACATGCCCAAAGCCACCAGTGAACCTGGCATGCCTCAGAGAGCTGTGTCCCTACTAGTGGCACAATTGACAGGCTCTGCATGCAGCTCAGCTGCTCAGTGCTCAGAGACACTGCACTAATTACAGCTGAAGAAGCCGTGCAGACACCACACACAGCACCCTCGTGGACCCTGACCCATGCTGTGTACCCAGCCAACACTCCAGAATATCAGCAGCAGGAAGTCTTTTCCTGACAAAGCCACACTATAAAAGTGGACAGACGACAGATCAGTCAGATGCACAAATATCAACGTAGGGTCACAGAAGTAGGTAAAGACCAAGGAAGCACAATGCCTCCAAAGCAGCACAATAGCTTTTCAACAACCGATTCCAAAGACAGGGAACCAACTAATTGCCTGAAAAAAAATTCAACATAATGATTTTAAAGAAATCTTATTTTTACAAGATACGTTTAAAATGACATATAAGAGAATATAGATAATCAAACAATATTACAAAGATAATTCTTAATCTAAACGAAAAATTCAGCAAACAGGTACAGCTCATAAAAAGGAATGAAACAAAAATCTTTGAGGAAAAAAAATTCAATAAATCTCAATGAATTAAATAAAAAATATATTTGTGAGCCTTAGCAACAGGTCCAACAGAGGATAGAATTTACCACCTTAAAGGCAGATCACCTTTAAATTACCCAGTGAGAAAGAAAAAATGTTGAGAAGGAAAAAGAAACCCCCTGAGACCTGTGGGAAACACCTGGGTGAGCTCATGTTCACACGTGGGGGTTCCTGACGGAGAAGACAGAGGGCTAGAAAAGCCATTCGACAGAATAATTGCTGAAAAGCCTTCAATCTTGGGAAAGGTAGGATATCCAGGTCCAGTAAGTCCAAAGACCTTCGGAAGATTCAACCAAAATAGATCTTCTCTGTCAAAAGTTCAAGATGGAAATTCTAAAAACAGCAAAATTGTCCAGTTAAACAGAAGGGATCCCCATTAGACTAACCGCAGACTTCTCAGAAGACCTTACGGGCCAGGAGAGAATGGGGTGACAGATTCAAAGTCCTAAAAGGAAACAAGAAATACCTGCCAGCCAAACGCTTTCCTTCAGAAACGAGGAGGAATGGTCTTTCCAAGAGCAAAAGCTACAGGGATTCATTGCCACCAGAGCAGCCCTTCAAGGAATGCCATGACAGTCCTGTCCTAGAGTGAAAGACTGAAAACTGCCATCACGAAAACAGTGGGGTTACAGAAGTCACTAGTACAGCAGAGACCCACAGGAAAAGAGAAGCCAGCACGACAAAAGGTGAGCTCAGAAGACAAAGGGGCACAGATACACCAAGCAAAGAGAAAAGGACGTTAAAGTGACAGCAACCTTGACTATAACACATACCAGACTCTCCAGGAAGACACTGACGGGCTGGGTGGGTTAAAACCAAGATCCACGGCATGCTGCCTGCAGGAACCTACATCACCAACAAGCACACGCACCACCAGAAAGTCAGGGAATGGAAAAGATCCATCCTACAAAAGTGACCAGGAGAAGCTGCACTACGTCAGACTAAGCAGGCTGTAAGACAAAAGTGGTGAAAATAAGTCACAACTACAGTGATAAGGGAATCAGTTCAACCAGAGCCAATGACAATTGTGAGTGTGTATGCGCCCATGTTGGAAACCTAAAGGAGATCTAAAGGGAGAGAGAGACACCAACAGAATCATCGCTGGGGACTTCCACACATCACTTTCACCAGTAGATCATCCAGACAAAAACTTCAACAAAGAGACATTAGGCTTAAACCACCACATAGAACGAGTTGACCAGACGGACAGAGAACACTTCAACAGCTGCAGGATCAACATCCTATTCTCAGAACATGGACTATTCTCCAGGCCTACGTTAGGCCACAAAACAGGTCTCAACAAATTGAAAAACTTTAAATCAGAGCATATAATCTTCTCTTGTAACAACAGGATAAAGCTAGAAACCAACAAGAAGAACTTCAGAGATTATACAGATAGATGAGCATAAACAAAGTTATCTTCAATGACCAATGACCAATGAAGAAATCAAAGGAAAAATTAAGAAATTTCTTGAAACAAATGAGAATGAAAACACACCACTCCAAAAATCTCTGGGGTATAGCAAAGAGGGAAGTTTTAGTGCTACTCTTAACAGTTGTGTTGTTACCCTATATCAAGAAAAGAAAGAAAAACTTCAAATAAACAGCTTAACAATGCAGCTCAAGGAACTAGAAAAGCAAGAATAAATCAAACTCAAAATCAGTAGAAGAAAAAGTAAAAAAAAAAAATCATGGCAAAAATAAGGAGACTAGAAAAAACAATACAAAAGATCAAAGAAATGAAGGGTTGTATTTTTTAAAGATAAATAAAATTAACAAACCTTTAGCTAGACTAATCAAAAAAAGTAAAAAGTAAAAGGTAAAAAAATAACATCAGAGATTAAAAAAAGGATATATTACAACTGATACAGAAATACAAAGGATCATCAGAGACAACTAGGAACTACTATATACACCAACAAACCGGACAAGTTCCTGGACACACATAATGTTATGAGAAATTGCAAGAAATCACCAAGTCGGTCTTAAAGCAGGAGACAGACCCTTTATTCGCCAGCTGGCAGTCTGGATTCACCAGCTGGAGGGCCAAGGGGCAGACTGCAAGTCTACACCCTCCCACCCCCTCCAAGGTTAGAGCACGCCTTTATAGTCCAAAGCCACATTAATCATAAATGGCTGCCACTATGATTTCAAACCATAAACAGACGTCATGAGACCTAAAATCATAAGCAGAAGGGGGAGTGGGTCAAAACGTCCCTAGCTGAGCACAAGTTAAAGAGTGGTCACTGCTGTCTAGACCACCATTCTCTGACAGGCACATTGTCCAAGAAAAGTAGGACAGTTTTACCTTGTATAAGAACTGCCATTTCCTGTTGCCAAACCCGATGTGCTCAGCAATGTGGATGGGTACAGAGGCAGGTGTCCCCGTGGGAGAAGCAGTTTTTACATGACGGGGAGTCTCAGGGGAGAATGGGGTCTGCTTGGTCACTGCTCTTAGCTAGCCGGGCCCATAGCATTTCCCCCTTTTCTAGAAACAATCAAACCCTTGATTTATCTTTTAAATCAGGTAAGGGATTGTAATGGCCAAGCGTATTCATCAACTTGTCTGATGATATGTGTTGTTAAGGAGCTTGAGCCTTATAACAGAATCCAACCAAGGGAAAAACGTGATTAATGTATTTTTGGACCCAAACCAGCCTCCATTTTGTGATTTGACCTGATTGATTTTAGGGACCTCCTACGGCTGTAAGAAAAATTGCAATGACTGCTCTTGCTGATTCCAGCTGAGAGGGGGCGACATGCAGTGGGGCAAGCAGTTTGGAGTCCCTCTTTGGTCGGCCGAGGGTCCATGGTGAAAGTCTGGTTCAGGAAGAACAGGTTGGCAATTCACCTGGAGGTGGGTGCTTCTATGAGAAACACACACGCGCACTGAAGTAAGATTAGTACAAAATAAAGGAAATCTGGATTCTGTGATACAGTACAGTTCTCTAAATAACAGTTGCATTTAACCAGAGTTGAACAAACCTTGATTCCTCCAAGACTAGTTGCTTTAGAGAATAAAACTTAACAGACACAATGTATTCAATGTTTTAAGAAATCTTTGTCATTTTAACATATAGATCAAACTTTGGCTTGTATCAGTACATTAATATTTGTCCTCAGGGAACAATCTTGAATAGCTTGTGTTACTTATATATAAACAACTTAATTACACAAAACCCTTTTAAAATTTACCCTTTATTTATGTAGATCTTTTAATTACTTAATTAGACCTTTTTGTTGTTTACTTAGATGAATCACAACTTTACCACATAAAGACTTTCTTACATAGAAACTTATTTTCTATGGAAGAATATATTTTTATGTTTAGAACCTTTTAATATTTTTACCTATGTTGATCCTTTGTTTACACTCTGAAATAACCCTTATGGAATTTCTGAATTTAAAAACTACTCCATTTTAATAAGATGAAATACTTTATGTTATTTATGGTACTTTATTGAAATGCAGTTGAAACTTTTTAACACTTTGTATACCATATGGAATTTAAGGAGTTAAGAGTACTTGACTTTATATCTAACAGTGTTTTAACTCTGTGGATTAATGGGATGTCTCTAACAAACACATCCACTATCAATCCCACACATGTCAAATCTAATTTACTGATTTTTTAAAAACCAAGATATCAGATAAGTGCATTGAACAGCATTAGCCATTTCTTTCCTATTGAAGAAAAATCCTAGAAACAATGGATATTAGACATTTTATAGACATTAACATTTTTGGCCACCTAGAAACAAAACAATGAGTTAGTAACTTGAAAGTCATTTTTATTTTTATTTATTTTTTTACCCAATTTAAATCGAACATTTTAAATCACACAAACCAAAGGTATTTGGATCTATTTTTTAAATTTTAATTTATGACCTCATACGCTAATTTTGGTACCAAACATAAGTAGTCATGAGAATACACCAGTGCACATACATACATACCTAAAACAAACAAAGGCTGGTAGCTTATTTTAAAACCTATTAAATTGAGAGCTAACCCTTGTAAATTACCTCTGAATGAAGCAGAGTGTTTAAAAAAACCTTTATAGTTGGATAAAATAGGTCTGGTCAGGAAAAAACACATCAACAAGGCACTGAGTGTGACTTGAGTCCAAAGGTGGTGGGTTGGCAAGTGGCTCACAGATCAGGTCTGTCAAAATAAAAGGAAAACAGCTAAAATAATGTTAGAAACAAACCCAGGTAGAAATTAACACAAAACCAAAAGGGGACAAACAATAACAGACAATAAACAAACTAGACAAAACCTCAGGACAGACAGTCTCTGCTTCCTCTACTGGGCCCGTCTCCAGACCACCGTCACGGTCTGTTTAGCAGAGTTATCTGGGCCTTGACCAAGGCCGTCAGCTCAAGGTCACTTGATACACCTTGGGCGTTACAATCAAGCACTTGATACAGGCAAGCGCCTGCCTGATACACCCTCGGAGAGGCCCTGATAATCAGGTGCTCGGAACCTCTAGGGAATTACCATCCAGTCAAACGGGGAGAAGAAGCCAGGTACCCGCCCAACACAGGTGGTTCCGTCCTCCTTCAAAGCCTCTGGATTTACGGATGTGAGCCACACCAGAGCTTTCACGGGTGGGCTTGAATCGGTGATCGCAGGAGGTCCGGACCCTCACAACGCAGAGAGCTCCCACAACCAGAGAGGGAGGGCACCTCTCTCTGCTTCAGAGGATCCAGGATTCCCGCTCACTCGAGAGCCGCAGCTGTGACCCAGTGATCATCTCGCTGGGACCTCCAAAATGTCATACAAGATTGCCACAAATCACTGGGTGGGTCTTAAAGCAGAAGAGGAAGCTCCACTCACCAGCTGGCAGTCTGTATCCACCAGCTGCGGGGCCAAGGGGCGGGTGCAAGTCCACACCCTTCAACCCTTTCCTGGGGTTTAAGCATATATATATATTTTTAAATGTTTTATTTGTTTTGATTAGTTATACCTGACAGTGGAATGCATTTATGCACTTTGATATGTCACACATAGATGGGATATAATTTCTCATTTTTCTGAGTGCACATGTTGCAGAATCACATTGGTCATACAGTCACATAGATACCTACAGTAACAATGTCTGTCTCATTCCACTATCTTCCCTATGCCCACATCCTCTCTCCTACCCTCCCATCACTTCCCTGTGCCTAATCCAAGGTAACACCATTCTTCCCTAGTGCCTCCCCCCTGCCTGATTGTGAATCAGCATCCACATATTAGAAAAAACAATTTGGCCTTTGGTTTTGGGGGACTGGCTTATTTCACTTAGCATGATATTCTCCAACTCCAACCATTTACTGGCAAATGCCATAATTTCATTCTTCTTTAAAGATGAGTAATATTCCATTGAGTATAGATACCACATTTTCTTTATGTATTCATCTACTGAGGGACACCTATGTTGTTTCCATAGTCTAGCTATTGAGAATTGAGCTGCTGTAAACATTGGTGTGGCTGTGTCACTATAGTATGCTGATTTTAACCCTTTATAGTCCAAAGCCACATTAATCATAAATGGCTGCCACTATGATTTCAAACCATAAACAGACGTCATGGGACCTAAAATCATAAGCAGAAGGGGGAGTGGGTCAAAACGTCCCTAGCTGAGCACAAGTTAAAGAGTGGTCACTGCTGTCTAGACCACCATTCTCTGACAGGTGTATTGTCCAAGAAAAGTAGGACAGTTTTACCTTGTATAAGAACTGCCATTTCCTCTTGCCAAACCTGCTGTGCTCAGCAATGTGGATGGGTACAGAAGCAGGTGTCCCCGTGGGAGAAGCAATTTTTACATGACGGGGAGTCTCAGGGGAGAATGGGGTCTGCTTGGTCACTGCTCTTACTGCCTGGCCCCAAACAATAACCTACCAAAGTCAGCCATGAGGAGACAGGAAACCTAATAGATCCATCACATAATGAGAACGAATCAGTAATAAAAAGTCTCCTGACAAAGAAAGTCCAGGACCACGTGCCTTCACTCTCAATTTTGGCCAAACTTTTAGAGACTTAACACCAATTCTTCTAAAACTACTCAAAACAATTGAAAGTGAGGGGATCCGTCCAAAAAACTCATTCTGCATCCAGCATTACCGTAATACCAAAACCGCACAAGGACACAGCGAAAAAGAAGAGTATGACCAATAATTCCTAATGGGAAAAGATGTGAATAGTCTCAAAAAGAGAAGATTTCTACCAAATCAAATCTAATGGTACAAGAAAAGTATTATACAACATGATCACATAGGATTTATCCCAGGGATGTAAGGATTGTTCAACATTTCAAATGACTACGTTTAGTATATCACATCAACAAAGAACATAAATGATCCTCACAATAGTTGCAGAAAAAGTACTTGATAAAATTTACCATCCCTTAATGATAAATATCCTGAACTGGACACAGAAGAAATGTGCTTCAACAAAATAAAGACATTTTATGAAAAACTCACAGCCAACATCCTAGTGAGAGGGGGAGAGGTAACATTCTTCCTTTAAGATCAGTAACAAGTCAGGATGCCCACTTTCACCAGCTTAGTTGACATGGTGTGAAAACCTTAGCCAGAGCAATAAGGCAAGATAAAGAATAATAGCATCCAAATAGAAAGGAGGAAATCAAATTATTGCTGTTTGAGGATGGCATGACTTTATAACAGAAAAACCTAAATCCTGAACAAAAGGTTAGAAGCAATAAACAAATTAAGTACAATTTCAGGATATAAAATCAAGATCTAACACTCAGTAGGTTTTTTTATACATCCATAATAAAAATGCGAAGGAGGAAATCAAGAAAGTAGTCCCATTTATAACACCTATAATAATAAATAAAATACTTAAGAATAAATTTCTACCAGCAAAATTTCAAAACACTGATGAAAGAATTTGAGAAGGATATGCCAAAACACGGGAAACCCTACAATGTTCATGGATTAAAAGAATCAACAGTTAAGGCTGTGCACACTATTCAAAGTAATCTACAGATTCAGTGCAATTCCAGTCAAAACACCAATGATATTCTTTTGAGAAACAGAAAATACATTTCTAAAATTTGTATGCCCCCACAAAAGACCCCAAATAACCAGAGCAAATCTAAGCAAAAAGTTGTAAGCATTACAATCCCCGACTTTAAAACTTGCAAGCAAGGTACATCAGAGTGCGGGCATAGAAGCAGACACACAGACCAGTGGAAAAGAGTAGCCCACCCCAAAGTAAACGCACACAACTTCACCCAACCCGCCTTCATCAAAGGCAGACAGAGCAACGCTTGAAGAAAGGACGGTGTCTGTAAAACTGGATGCCCATGAAGAATAAATGTGGGTCCCTGTCTTTCCCCATCTGCAAACATCAAATCAAAATGGATAGAAGATCTTAATGTGCAACTTAAAGCTGTGAAACTCCTAGAAGAAGGCAATGCTTCCGGACACTGTCCAGACAAAGGCTTTTTGATTGATCCCAAAAGCAATGGCACTAAAACAAAAATTGATGAATGGGATTACATCTAACAAAAAAAGTCTGCACAGCATCAGAAACAACTAACAGACGGAAAAATGTATTCAAACAACTTAACAGCAAAAAAAGGTTTTTAAATGAATAATTCAATTAAATGGTCAAATGACCTGACTAGCCATTTCCCAAAAGAAGACAAGTGGCCAAAAAGTAAACAAAAATGCTCGATATCATCAACCATCGGGGAAATGGAAATCAAAACCAAAACGATATCGCTCACCCCAGTTAGAGTGTCTGTGTTAAAAAGACAGAAATAACAAATTGCTCAAGAGGATGCGGAAGAGGCCAGGAGCTTCCAGCACTGTGGGGGGGAATGGGAGTCAGCTCAGCCTGGTGCAAAGAACGTGGAGGTTCCTCAAATGGACACTGGAAACGGACAGCCAGCGTTCCGTCCGCCCCGCTGTGGGGGTCTGTCCACGCGCATGAAGGGAGGGTGTCACGGAGACATCTGCACACCCCTGCTTGGCACCTGATGGAGGGGTGAAGAACGTGCAGTACCCACCCCTACGGAGAGCGGGGTCCTGACACCTGCAAGCATGTGGCAGAACTGGAGGGCAGAGGGGGCAGGAGCCAGGTGCAGAATGACAGAGTTGCCTCCTCTCATGTGGAAGGCAAAAGCTGCCCACGGAGGCAAAGACGAGAGCAGTGGCCATGGGAGTCTGCAGGGGCGGGTAGTGTGTACAGGGGTGTGGGGCGAGCAGCCCTCCAGTGCTTTACAGCTGCAGAACCACGCTGACACAATTAATCACATATTTCAAAATAGCCAGCAGACAGGATTCTGAAGGTGCCTAACACAAAGGAAGGAGATGTGTCTGATGTGACCCATGCCCAGTTACCTGACCGACCCCATACACTTGCACAAGTTTTGACTGTCACACTGAACCCTTAAATATGTACAGTTGGTGTGTGTTAAGTGAAATAAAACCCATTCAAAACAAATGTGAGTCACCAGCACGTTCACCAGTCTTGGTATAGAAAAGTGATTCACGGTCTAAAACTGAGAATTGACCCAGTGTCCCTCCGTCCTGTCAACCACCCTGAGAACAAG
Organism: Spermophilus citellus; assembly: GCF_964194105.1. Taxonomy (NCBI): domain Eukaryota; kingdom Metazoa; phylum Chordata; class Mammalia; order Rodentia; family Sciuridae; genus Spermophilus; species Spermophilus citellus. The sequence goes on along the minus strand of NC_138193.1, from coordinate 115,214,858 downwards.
ACCCCGGTGGAGCCAGGAGGGGACCAGGTCTGAGAGGGACAGCAGTTTCCCACCTGCCGACAAGTGTCTCAGAGGGCTCTGTCTTCCCTCTGCGGTGAGGGGTCTGAGCAGTCCTCCTTGAGCAGAGCAGAAGCAGACCGCAGGCCAGCCGAGGGAATTCCGCTTCTCCACTTCGAGTGGCCTCCCCTGGCCAAATGCCGACCCGGAGCCTGCTCTGTGCCCAGGTGGAGGAGCACAAGGCGGGGGTCCCGCCCCGAGCCGCAGGCAGACACCCCAGAAGAGAGCGCCTGGGCTCCGGGCAGAGGGGCCTGGGGCAGACTGCACACCCAGCCCAGCTCGTGGGCGGCTGACTGGCATCAACGTGAAGGCCCAGCTGGTCAGAGAAGGCTTGTCAGCCAGCCGTCCCCAGCCCCGTTGTCCCCAGCCCCATCCCAGCTGAGGCCCTGTGCTGTGTCAAATCACTTCCGGCTTCCTGATTGCAGATAAGAAGGTGGATTTGATCAGAGCGTCCTGCCACAGGCAGCCCCCAACAGGTGCGGTTCCTCTCTGAGCCTCAGCTCAGCCTGACTGACAGGCCACCTGTCCGGGGGTTTGTCACAGCCGTCACAGAAAGGGTGGTCTGGGGAGGAATTGAGAACGACTCCATGTCACACACAGGAGCTCATCACGTGCAGTTCCTAGAGTCACTGGCCAGGCTCCTCCTCCGCTCGACGTTTCTGACAGACGGCTTCTTCCCCAGGCCTACTCGCCGTGTCCCTGACCTCCCTACCTGTGCTCCTCATTGGGAGTTTCCCTGTCCACCAGCCTCTTCCACACACCGTCTGCATCCCCATCTCACACAGAAACTGAGACGCAGAGATGCCTGCACGGCGGGTATCACCAGGCTCAGGGCCAGCCCAGAGGCCCCTGCAGCTGCCCCGCATGCTGGCTGGCCCACAGCAACCTCCAGCCCCCTGCTGGGGCTCTGTGGGGGCTGCAAGGCGAGGCAACCCCAAGAAAGCATCGCTCCGCCCAAGGCCCCTTCCCATCCCTTAACCGAGGCCCTGGTGTGCTGAGCATCGGGACAGGCACCAGAGGTGCTGTGGCTTTTAAAGGCTGCTCGCACAGGAACCTACCTCGACATTGTAAAAGCTATCTATGCTAAGCCTCAGGCTAGCATCATTCTGAATGGACAAAAGTTGAAGGCATTCCCTCTAAAATCCGGAACAAGACAGGGATGCCCTCTATCTCCACTTCTATTCAATATAGTTCTCGAAACACTGGCCAGAGCAATTAGACAGACGAAAGAAATTAAAGGCATAAAAATTGGAAAAGAAGAACTTAAATTATCACTATTTGCAGATGACATGATTCTATACCTAGAAGACCCAAAAGGGTCTACAAAGAAACTACTAGAACTAATAAATGAATTCAGCAAAGTGGCAGGATATAAAATCAACACGCATAAATCAAAGGCATTTCTGTATATCAGCGACAAAACTTCGGAAACGGAAATGAGGAAAAACACTCCATTCACGATATCCTCAAAAAAAATAAAATACTTGGGAATTAACCTAACAAAAGAGGTGAAAGATTTATATAATGAAAACTACAGAACCCTAAAGAGAGAAGTAGAAGAAGATCTTAGAAGATGGAAAAATATACCCTGTTCATGGATAGGCAGAACTAACATCATCAAAATGGCGATATTACCAAAAGTTCTCTATAGGTTTAATGCAATGCCAATCAAAATCCCAACGGCATATCTTGTAGAAATTGACAAAGCAATCATGAAATTCACATGGAAAAATAAAAGACCCAGAATAGCAAAAGCAATTCTAAACAGGAAGTGTGAATCAGGCGGTATAGCGATACCAGATTTCAAACTATATTACAGAGCAATAGTGACAAAAACAGCATGGTACTGGTACCAAAACAGGCGGGTGGACCAATGGTATAGAATAGAGGACACAGAGACTAATCCACAAAGTTACAACTATCTTATATTTTATAAAGGGGCTAAAAGCATGCAATGGAGGAAGGATAGCATTCTTCAACAAATGGTGTTGGGAAAACTGGAAATCCATATGCAACAAAATGAAACTGAACCCCTTTCTCTCGCCATGCACAAAAGTTAACTCAAAATGGATCAAGGAACTTGATATCAAACCAGAGACTCTGCATCTGATAGAAGACAAAGTTGGCTCCGATCTACAAATTGTGGGGTCGGGCTCCAAATTCCTTAATAGGACACCCATAGCACAAGAGTTAACAACAAGAATCAACAAATGGGACTTAATTAAACTTAAAAGTTTTTTCTCAGCAAGAGAAACAATAAGAGAGGTAAACAGGGAGCCTACATCCTGGGAACAAATCTTTACTCCTCACACTTCAGATAGAGCCCTAATATCCAGAGTATACAAAGAACTCAAAAAATTAGACAAAAAGATAACAAATAACCCAATCAACAAATGGGCCAAGGACCTGAACAGACACTTCTCAGAGGAGGATATACAATCAATCAATAAGTACATGAAAAAATGCTCACCATCTCTAGCAGTCAGAGAAATGCAAATCAAAACCACCCTAAGATACCATTTCACTCCAGTAAGATTGGCAGCCACTATGAAGTCAAACAACAACAAGTGCTGGCGAGGATGTGGAGAAAAGGGTACACTTGTACATTGCTGGTGGGACTGCAAATTGGTGCGGCCAATTTGGAAAGCAGTTTGGAGATTCCTGGGAAAGATGGGAATGGAACCACCATTTGACCCTGCTATTGCCCTTCTTGGACTATTCCCTGAAGACCTTAAAAGAGCATGCTACAGGGATACTGCCACATCGATGTTCATAGCAGCACAATTCACAATAGCTAGACTGTGGAACCAACCCAGATGCCCCTCAGTAGATGAATGGATAAAAAAAATGTGGCATCTATACACAATGGAGTACTATGCAGCAATAAAAAATGACAAAATCATAGAATTTGCAGGGAAATGGATGGCACTAGAGCAGATTATGCTTAGTGAAGCTAGCCAATCCCTAAAAAACAAATACCAAATGTCTTCTTTGATATAATGAGAGCAACTATGAACAGAGCAGGGAGGAAGAGTAGGAAGAAAAGATTAACATTAAACAGAGACATGAGATGGGAGGGAAAGGGTGAGAAAAGGGAAATTGCATGGAAATGAAGGGAGACCCTCATTGCTATACAAAATTACATACAAGAGGTTGTGAGAGAATGGGAAAATAAACAAGGAGAGAAATGAATTACAGTAGATGGGGTAGAGAGAGAAGTTGGGAGGGGAGGGGAGGGGGGATAGTAGGGGATAGGAAAGGTAGCAGAATACAACAATGACCAATAGGACATTATGTAAAATTGTGGAAGTGTAACCGATGCGACTCTGCAATCTGCATTTGGGGTAAAATTGGGGGTTCATAACCCACTTCAGTCCAATGTATGAAGTATGTTATGTCAAGAGCTTTGTAGTGTTGTGAACAACCAATAAAAAAAAAAAAAAAAAAAAAAAAAAAAGGCTGCTCGCTAACTCTGCCCTCGAGGCTCACTCTGAAAGGTCCAGCAATACCTCAGGTATGCAAGACAGGAGAGAAGGGGTGCTGCGTGTCAGGGAATGCAAATAGCTTCAGGAGTGGGCACGCCCCTTGGCAGGTCCCCGAGGGGACCAGGGAGCTGTGAGGATGCAGGGTGGGAGGAGACAGGGGACCACAGGGGAGCAGGAGGCCAGCCTGGCTGAGCAGAACCACGGGAGTGCTGTGGGTACTGGATGTCACAGGAGGCTTCCCCGGGAGTGGGGACAGATAGTGAGGAGCGTGACCAGCTCAGGCCTGGAGCTGGGCAGAGGGAGGCCAGCAGGCTTCAGGCAGCTGAGGTGACTGAGCAGCCATGGCAGCTCCAGGAGTCCTGACGGTGTGGGGCAGGTGGCAGAGAGCTCTCTAAGGCAGGGTGTTTGAAGGTCGGACACGTGGGGGTGCAGGCTTTTGTGGCTGAGTCTAACCTGCATAATGAGGCCCTGCACCCACCCAAAGAGAGGGTGAGATATGTGAGGGACTTAGGAGGTGGCATATCTTTGCTTTAGCATGAAGATTTAGTTTAATGTAGAAAAGTCTAACGAATAAGATGTCAAGCTTCACAGCAACTGTACCCCACCACCAAGCTCTGGTGACAGCTAAGAACCTGGCACTAGGGAAATGGTCCCCACCAAAGTTCTGATGACCGCTAAGAACCTGCCTCTAGGAGAACAGGCCCAACATGCTCTGGTGACCGCTCAGAACCTGGCAGTAGGGGAACAGTCCCCACTGCTATTGTGACTCCCAGGTGCCGTGAGTTGGCTTTTATACCAACTCAGAACCTGTCGGGGCCATGAATTGAGGATGTAGGCCTTTCCTCTGTTTTTATGCTTGTGTGTTACAAATACAGCCGACAGGCTGTCACAGATCATACGCAGACTTAGTTTTGTTGGCACATTTCTTTTCACATCTCTGCATGTTGTACACACACACTCCTCTCGGCTGAGCCACTTCAAGAGTGGCAGAAACCACCACCTTAATTCCCAATACCTCAGCATGTATACAGGTTGAACAGGGGCATACCTTAAAGAACACCCTCAGTAAACACTGAAATGGGGACATCACTTAGTTCTCAGCCGTGTTCTGGGCCTTCCAGTGTCCCCAGGGCCGCATTTCACCTGCTGCTCCATGTCTGTCTCACACTTCTTGGTGCCTCTGAAGCCGGGGCCGGTTTTGCAGAATCTCACTGATTTGGGCGGTTCTTGCACAGTGCGGTCCCAGGTAACCAACGTTAGCACGAGGAACCCTGCACAAGGAAGCCGCACTTTTGCCACATCACTTTAGGAGGGACATGAGGCCCACCGGTCCTGTTGTGGCCAGTGCCGGTCTTACACGTCGTCAAGGAGACGAGCCGTGGACTTCCCCCTGCAGAGGCTCTGTTTCCTCGTGAAGAAGAGCCCTGCAGGAGATGCAGGAGACTCATGGTGCCCCTCCCCAGACCCAGTGAGGATCCTGGTCTGAACTGTTACATGTTTGGTGCAAGACCAGTGAGTCTGCTCCGTTGCCCTGGGCAACAGAAACAGTGGTGCTGTGCGGTTCTAGCAGTAGCTCCTGCTTACTGAGTGTGCACCGTGGGCCACGTGGGGGGACGTGAGAACTATTGTCCCTGAACCCTGAACAACCCTTTGAATTTCATCCCCAGAGTTCCCACTGTCCAGTCAAGGAAGTGGAGGCCGAATGGACCTAGGTGGCTTGCTGAGGCCATTCAGCTAGTGGCTGGTTAAAACAGCATTTGATTCCAGATTAACGTGACTCAAAAGTGGGTTCTGTCTCCACCACATCACTCCGCAAGTCAGTCACTTCTCTGGGTTTCCTGGCCCAGCTCAGAGTGAGACACAGGTCCTGGCCTCTGGGTTCTGCTGCCTGAATGACACATCACGTGAACCTTGGTGGGGGAACAGGAGGGAGGGGACAGACCTCAAAGGGGAGGGTCCCTCCAGCGTCCCTCAGAGCTTCATACAACGGACAGCCAGTCCAGCCAGGCTGAGGGCAAGGAGATAGAGTGCAGAGCAGGCGGCGCCGCGGCAGATTCTAGGGAAGCAATTAAAGAATGACAACCTTCCCAGGTGAAGCTCCGTGGGCTCTGCCTCTGCTCGGCACCCTGGACGGCCACCGCGCACAGCCCGTGCGCTCCTCCTCCCCTTCCTTGGGCTGAAAGGCTCCTTCGGGGGCCACAAACCATCACTGAAGTCACCCGGCTCCTGCTTCTGGAAGAGCCCAGTCCTCCCTCTCAGAGAGACACCTGGGGGAACGGAGGCAGGGAGAGCCAGAGGCAGAGACAGAAAGACCCCGAGAAGGTTCTGAGAACGGCCCTCCCCCGCATCAAACAGACCACTGCACGCAGGAGGGAGACCCCAAGTCACAGTCCCCAGGTGAGACCTGCACATTCTGGGGCTGTGATGAGGAGTCTGGAGAGGACTGTGCAGGCAGCAATGGTTTCTGCTGTGATATAGGCAGAAAGGGAAGACCAAAGTCTACAGGCAACAAAGATGAGTGAATTGGAACCAGGGCAGGGACACAGGGGACGTGAACCACGAGCTCCCAGCCTGGGATTCCAGAAGCCAAGGGAGCAGACGACCCAAAGTCCACATGTACCCTGGGGCTGGGGATCCAAACATGTATCAAGAAGGAGCATTAAATCATTGCAGGGCATGAAGCGTTCAAGATCACACATGCATATACACAGATGCCTCAAAAGCTAGACCACCATTATAAATAAGGTGACAGGTTGACTACAAATGAAAAAAGTCAGATTGGCATTAAAGAAAACAAAACTGAAGCAATTTCAAAACTTTAGATTTTACCTAGAAAGGGTTACATTCAAACTCAAGGATGATAAAAAAGATCTAACTAGAAGATCAAAGACATTGAAGGTATTATATACCTTTCTCAAAAATAATGACTTTTGAAATAATCAACTCAGCATAAGATTACAGAATAATTACAGAATATAACTGAAGGGACCAGTCATTTAAAAAAATGAGAGTAAGCAATGAACAGGTAAAGGTCAGCTCATTCTTAAAGGGCAAGAAAAATAATAGATCAATAATTAGCATCCTGACCGTTCACAGTATTTACAGTCAGGATCTGCAATGATCATGTCACTGACGGAGCCCCCTCTAGAAGAGGGTGTTGCTTGTCTCACTGAGGGAGTGCACACCACCACGTCCTGGGTGCCGCTGCACCTAGAACCAGACAGCAGGTCCAAGACAACAAGTGCAACGAGAGGCCATCTTGATTTCATGGAAGGCACGGTCCACAAGGAAGATGCATGAGCTACCTCGATGCCACAAAGCCCAAAGGAGTCTTCAAATAAGCCAAAGAGGGAGGAGGAAAGGGAGATGGAGAGGAGGAGGAGGAGGAGGAAGAGGAGGAGGGGGGGGAGAAAATTTGCAAAACAAAAAAAAATCTAGTCTTTGGTTAAAGAAATAAAGCAAGACTACTGCTTCAAGCTACTCAGAAACTTAAAACTACACGCACGGCTAGAAAAGGACAACTGAGAAAACTCATGAGAACTCATGGAAGGCACCAGTCTGTAGTCCGAAGAAAGGAGCCTTACCTGCCTATATTAGTATTCAAAATAGAAATGAAGGAGGTAGGAGGTGCCACCCAAAGCAGCAAGGTCACGCTTCCATCCTAAAACTGAAGTGTGAACAGCGATCCTGCTGGAGACCGCAAGGACACGGGCTTACATCGCACTGTGGGGATGCAAGTGAGTGAACCGCCAGAAGAGCAAGGTGGCGGCAAATTCCCAAGTCTTTGGACCCTGTTTCCTTGTCGACCAGCCACTGGTAAGAGTCTCCCCTGACAAGACGGGGATTAAAATAGAACCACTTTTCTCGAAACTTGCCGTCACCGCGTGGCTACAGTGGAAGCCCCAGGAGGAACCCGGGGAGCCGCACTGCTGTGAAGACAACCACGCGGCCTTGCAGAACGCAGGGGAAAAGACACGGGGCCACCGTCGGCCTCAGTCAGCGGCTCCTGCACAGCACTGAGTGTAGGGCACCTTCTGTGCTGGTCATTGTCCCCTGTCGACACACAGCCTCGGGCTGTGCCAGTGTTCCAAGCAATATGGAGATGGCCTGGGTTGTGCGGGAGGGTGAATTTTCCCCAGGAAGATGTGGTGTACCAGGGGCCCAGACCCTGCCCGCTGTGGAGTCGGAGGGCCACCCTCCATGCATGTCTATGGGCAGACCAGTGGCAGGCAGGCGGAAGGGACAGGGAGGACAACGGCACTGTAGAGTAAACACCAACCCAGGCCGGCGCCCCAGTCCCCAGAGCAGCCCCACGGCTCCCAACGCCCCTCCCCACAGAGACGCCGGGCTCCAGTTCTCTCTCCGGACTCCTCCAGTGCATCTCAGTAGTTTGCGACCCCACCAGTGAGCACTGCCCAGCACCCACTGCTCTTGGCTTTGCCCCTAAACCACCTGCGCTGCCCGAGGCGGCAGACAAGAGGGCCCAGCTCTCAGGCTGGCCCCCTGCCCTGGCTCAGCACTACTCCTGGAGGAGACACTGGGTCTCCATGGACCAGGGTGCTGAGGAAGCACTTGTACTCAGTGCTCCCTTCGTGAACAGGAAAAGCCAATCTCAGGAGGGCAAGCCACCTGGTGTGCCCCTGGACTGTCCAGAACAGACCAGGTTAGATCTGCCACCTCCTGAGCTGTTCAGTATTTTGCTGCCCCGATGCAGAGGGTATCTTTGGTCACAACAGGAGGGAAAGCCCAGTGACACTGGTCTATGCAGAATGAAGCCCTGCTGTCCAGCCACCTGCCAGCAACACACGAGATGAGGGAAGGATGGATGTGGGTGTGGAGGTGGAGACACAGTTCCCGGAACCTCAGGGGCTCTGAGCGCTGTCACACCTCGAGAAGTGCAGCTGCTATTTCTGTGCTGCAACCCACAGAGGAGCAGCCTATTGATGCCGTGGCGTCAGCTTTGCTTTTAGGTCTGACTGGGTGGAAGAGGGTGATTTGTCCCCGGGTGGGAGCAGCAGTGGAGACACCTGTCAAGGGCCTGTGGCGTGCCAGCACACCAGGAGGCTGCCACAGTGTCCCCGCTGGGCAGAGCTGTCTCAGAGGCTTGCTGCATGATGTTTCCCACCTGTTGCATTCTGAAGGTCAATATGAAAAGAGGGGCCTTGAAAGAGAAAAGGAAAGCAAGCAGGACTTCCCGAACCTCCTTGTGGACAGCCGTCATCGGCACATCTCCATGACGACCAAGGTCGGCCCTCGAATGCCAAGAAGCAGTCCTGCCGCACGTCTAGCCAGATGCAAGGTGCCCAGTAGGCAAAGGAAGGACAAAGCACTGAACAATCATGTGACAGCCAGGCCCACACCTCGAAGAAAGGAAGGTGACTTTGCCCCCAACACTCGGGTTCCTCCTGCGAAAAATCACAAACCTCCCTCCCCAGGTTTCCAAGATCAAGGCTGTAGGAGCATCTTGCCAAGAGCTGTCAGGGGCAGGAAGATCAAAGGCCTCCGTTCATTCAATATTTATTCAACAAATATATGGAATCAAGCCTCAAACTGAGAGCCGAGTTCAGTAAGCCAGGGAGGTGTCTAAACAGGTCCCCCAAGTCAAAGAGCTCAGGTGCCAAGAGCCACAGGGGAAGAAAGACCTGGGAGGCCGCCGCAAAGCCCGAGCTGTGTTCTCCCGAGGGGGACGGGGCCAATGACAGGCAGGGACAACAGGGGGAGCTGGGAGTGGGCCTAAGTGGGCATACATTCCATGTCCCCTTGCAAGGCAGCCACCAGCACCGTTCCGGCCCCAGAGGAAGGACGCTGGGGACTGGGAGCACCACTCCCAGCCAGGAGGGCAAGGTCTACCTGAGGACACAGGCGCACACAGTGACACAGAGGGTCAGAGAGCTTCGCTCCTCCGAGGCAGGTGGCCGCAGGCACCTCTGCCCTGTTGGGAGATAGCTCTTTCTTTATCTTCTGGCCTCCAACAGGCCCATCTCCGGCCTGGGCCCTGTCTGCAGGTGGGCTCTGGACGTCCTCGGCTCTGCCATGGCCTTCCAGGCCCACTCTGCAGACAGTGGGTCCCACCCTGGGCTCAGCTGCCCGCGTGTCTTCTCTCCCACCAGCTCCACCTCCCTGCCTTCCTTCCAGCCACCTATCTCCAAAAGCCCTCTGGCTGGAATGGTGCTCCCCTCCCTTCCCCACTCCTCACACTCAGGCCACCCAGGTTACAGGGAGGACAGGTGACAGAGAGGTTCCCGGGAGCCATCCACCCTGGGCACAAGTCCAAGCTCCTATCTGGACGTCCTAGAGCGGATCCTTGCTCCAGCTGTGATCTAGATTCTCCAACAGGGCGCACCTGGTGAAGCTCAGTCCCCAGCATGGAGCCAAGGGGGTGGCAGGACCTGACAAAGGTGGGGCCTAGTGGGAGGACTTCAGGTCACTGGGATGTGCCCTTGAAGGGACAGCGAACCTCAGCCACATCCTCTTCTCTCCTTCACTAGCAGCCACAAGGTGGGTGGTCTGTTTCCAACACATGCTCCAGACATGATGAGCTGCCACCACATGAAAGCAATTGTAGGCTGCACTTCGTACACAGGGACCAAAAACCGGTCTTCCCTCCCAATCACCTGAGGGTCTCAGCTCTCTGTTACAGTGTTGCTCCCTTCCTCATTAAAACCTGAGGGTCTCTGGTCTCTGTTACAGTGTTGCTCCCTTCCCTCCCTAACTTGAGGGTCTGGGGTCTCTGTTACAGTGTTGCTCCTTCCCTCCCTATAACCTGAGGGTCTAGTGTCTCTGTTACAGTGTTGCTCCTTCCCTCCCTATAACCTGAGGGTCTCTGGTCTCTGTTACAGTGTTTCTCCCTTCCCTCCCTATAACCTGAGGGTCTCTAGTCTCTGTTACACTGTAGCTGCCTTCAATCCCTATAACCTGAGGGTCTACGGTCTCTGTTATAGTGTTACTCCATTCCCTCCCTATATCCTGAGGGTCTAAGGTCTCTATTACAGTGTTGCTCACCTCCCTCCCTCTAACCTTTGGGTCTCTGGTCTCTGTTACAGTGTTGCTCCCTTCCCTCCCTATAACCTGAGTGTCTAGGGTCTCTGTTACAGTGTTGCTCCCTTCCCTCCCTATAACCTGAGGGTCTCTGGTCTCGGTTACAGTGTTGCTCCCTTCCCTCCCTATAACCTGAGGGTCTCTAGTCTCTGCTACAGTGTTGCTCCTTCCCTCCCTATAACCTGAGGGTCTCTGTTCTCTGTTACAGTGTTGCTCCCTTCCGTCCCTATAACCTGAGGGTCTGGGGTCTCTGTTACAGTGTTGCTCCTTCCCTCCCTATAACCTCAGTGTCTCTGCTCTCTGTTACAGTGTTGCTCCCTTCCCTCCCTATAACCTGAGGGTCTCTGGTCTCTGTTACAGTGTTGCTCCCTTCCCTCCCTATAACCTGAGGGTCTCTAGTCTCTGTTACAGTGTTGCTCCTTTCCTCCCTATAAGCTGAGTGTCTAGCTAGGGTCTCTGTTACAGTGTAGCTCCTTCTCTCCCTATAACCTGAGGGTCTATGGTCTCTGTTACAGTGTTGCTCCCTTCCCTCCCTATAACCTGAGGGTCTCTAGTCTCTGTTACAGTGTTGCTCCTTCCCTCCCTATAACCTGAGGGTCTAGTGTCTCTGTTACAGTGTTGCTCCTTCTCTCCCTATAACCTGAGGGTCTATGGTCTCTGTTACAGTGTTGCTCCCTTCCCTCCCTATAACCTGAGGGTCTCTAGTCTCTGTTACAGTGTTGCTCCTTTCCTCCCTATAAGCTGAGTGTCTAGCTAGGGTCTCTGTTACAGTGTAGCTCCTTCTCTCCCTATAACCTGAGGGTCTATGATCTCTGTTACAGTGTTGCTCCCTTCCCTCCCTATAACCTCAGTGTCTCTGCTCTCTGTTACAGTGTTGCTCCCTTCCCTCCCTATAACCTGAGGGTCTGGGGTCTCTGTTACAGTGTAGCTCCTTCCCTCCCTATAACCTGAGGGTCTAGTGTCTCTGTTACAGTGTTGCTCCCTTCCCTCCCTATAACCTGAGGGTCTGGGGTCTCTGTTACAGTGTAGCTCCTTCTCTCCCTATAACCTGAGGGTCTAGTGTCTCTGTTACAGTGTTGCTCCTTCCCTCCCTATAACCTGAGGGTCTGGGGTCTCTGTTACAGTGTAGCTCCTTCTCTCCCTATAACCTGAGGGTCTAGTGTCTCTGTTACAGTGTTGCTCCCTTCCCTCCCTATAACCTGAGGGTCTGGGGTCTCTGTTACAGTGTAGCTCCTTCTCTCCCTATAACCTGAGGGTCTATGGTCTCTGTTACAGTGTTGCTCCCTTCCCTCCCTATAACCTGAGGGTCTCTAGTCTCTGTTACAGTGTTGCTCCTTCCCTCCCTATAACCTGAGGGTCTCTGGTCTCTGTTACAGTGTTGCTCCTTCTCTCCCTATAACCTGAGGGTCTAGTGTCTCTGTTACAGTGTTGCTCCTTCTCTCCCTATAACCTGAGGGTCTATGGTCTCTGTTACAGTGTTGCTCCCTTCCCTCCCTATAACCTGAGGGTCTCTAGTCTCTGTTACAGTGTTGCTCCTTCCCTCCCTATAACCTGAGGGTCTCTGGTCTCTGTTACAGTGTTGCTCCTTCCCTCCCTATAACCTGAGGGTCTAGTGTCTCTGTTACAGTGTTGCTCCTTCTCTCCCTATAACCTGAGGGTCTATGGTCTCTGTTACAGTGTTGCTCCCTTCCCTCCCTATAACCTGAGGGTCTCTAGTCTCTGTTACAGTGTTGCTCCTTTCCTCCCTATAAGCTGAGTGTCTAGCTAGGGTCTCTGTTACAGTGTAGCTCCTTCTCTCCCTATAACCTGAGGGTCTATGATCTCTGTTACAGTGTTGCTCCCTTCCCTCCCTATAACCTCAGTGTCTCTGCTCTCTGTTACAGTGTTGCTCCCTTCCCTCCCTATAACCTGAGGGTCTGGGGTCTCTGTTACAGTGTAGCTCCTTCCCTCCCTATAACCTGAGGGTCTAGTGTCTCTGTTACAGTGTTGCTCCCTTCCCTCCCTATAACCTGAGGGTCTGGGGTCTCTGTTACAGTGTAGCTCCTTCTCTCCCTATAACCTGAGGGTCTAGTGTCTCTGTTACAGTGTTGCTCCTTCCCTCCCTATAACCTGAGGTTTTCTGGTCTCTGTTTCAGTGTTGCTCCTTCCCTCCCTATAACCTGAGGGTCTCTGGTCTCTGTTACAATATAGCTCCCTTCCCTCCCTGTAACCTGAGGGTCTCTGGTCTCTGTTTCAGTGTTGCTCCTTCCCTCCCTATAACCTGAGGGTCTCTGGTCTCTGTTACAGTGTTGCTCCTAACCTCCCTATAACCTGAGGTTTTCTGGTCTCTGTTTCAGTGTTGCTCCTTCCCTCCCTGTAACCTGAGGGTCTCTGGTCTCTGTTTCAGTGTTGCTCCTTCCCTCCCTGTAACCTGAGGGTCTCTGGTCTCTGTTACAATATAGCTCCCTTCCCTCCCTGTAACCTGAGGGTCTCTGGTCTCTGTTACAGTGTTGCTCCTTCCCTCCCTGTAACCTGAGGGTCTCTGGTCTCTGTTTCAGTGTTGTTGTCTTCCCTCCCTATAACCTGAGGGTCTGGTGTCTCTGTCACAGTTATGGAATAACAACCATCCTCCAGAACATTCTCCCCCACTCACTGTGGTGGTTGCCTGGACCAGATGCACCTGGTCCTCTTGTCCTCTCCGCACTGCTCCGTGGTTGGTTTGGGCAGTGGTGGGGTGTCTCTTGCTGAGGACAGGCCCCTGTCTGTTTTGTGCCTGTCTCGTTGATCCAAGAGCTGAGGCGTTGGAGGATGCCAGCCTCCCGTGTCCCAGGTGTGCGAGAGTGAGCTGCCCCTTGGTGACCTTCTGCTGACATCATCTCTGGGGGGACCCTGTACACTCCTCCTGTTCTTCCTGTTGTCCACTCTTCCCACCTGTGTCTAGTGCTTTCTCCCTCACTTTCCTTGTCTCCTTCCCCCATTTCTTCCCAGATCTGAGTCCACTGTAACCAAGGCTGTGTTTGATGGTGGCCTCCCAGCATGACCTGAGGCTGGGGATGGACACAGCTCAGTCAACACCAGGGTAAACACTTGGGAGGGTGAGGACTAGGCTGGACCCTCCCTCCCCAGGTTTGTCCCTGGCCGGCCTTTCCTCTGGGGCTGCTGATGGTGAGTGCATGGACAGACAGACAACTTCAACACTGCGGCAGCCCCTTGCTCAGTGAGCCCCGGCAGGGATCATTTTCCAGCTGTGCAGGATCGGGCTGCAGCTCAGCTATGGATCTGTCCCCTCTGGTGGGGCCTCCCAGGTGACTGCTCACCCGGCCATTATCTTCATTATAGCCTCAGCTCCAGCCGAGCCAGTGCCTGGTGTGTTGACTCAGAGCAGGCCTGTGACTGGACAATGACACAGCTAACCCAGACCTGGGACACCACAAGATGTGGCACTGTCACCCGTGGGTGGCAAGCACAGCATTGCCTCTGTAGAGCACGGGCCTCGCCACGCCCTCGCAGCAGGAGGACACTGGGTGTCCTGAGAGCAGCCACACGGAGGCTGGCCTCTCCACCTGCACCACGCAGAAGGTTCTGCCTGCACCGCTCCTCCCGCAGCTCCAGAGCCCGGTGCTTCCACAGGTCCGTCCTCCCACAGATTCCTCGTTAAGTCTTCAAAATCCCCTTTCAGGATGGTCATAAAAATTAAAGGTGGCACTTTCAGGTGATGTGAAAATCCCCAGTTTTCCTCGCTATCTGCTTGGCTTTAAGGTCATGAAACTCGGGGACTCCAGGGGCCAGAGGCCTCTAAAGCGGCTCCTCTAGTTGCCTGGAGGCTTCCTTGCACTGGACCTCAGCAGGCCGCTCTCCTGCTCCTCTGGTGCAGCTGGCCTCCCTGGGAGGCAGGGCCACAGTACCCTCCCCTCACCGCTCACAGAAGCCCCCAGGTCACTGGGAGCCCACTGGGGGCAGACGTGTCTCCTCTAGGCTGGGGAAGATCTGGGGGATGGAGCTGTCCATTGTGGAGGTACAGGAGGGAGTGGGTGGGGGCTGCTCTGGGGAGAGGTTCGTGTGAGCAGTCCATGCACACTCCAGTCCTCATGCAGGTGGCCAAGGACACGCCTCAGCAGCACAGGCTCCCTCCCGACATGTCTAGGAGGAGGTCGTCCTACTAGTAACAATGGCATAGTCCTTCTCATCAACAGGAAGTTCCAGTTCATGGCAGGTCAGGCTCTGTGTGCTCCTCTACAGAGCTCCTCCAGAGGGTCAGCCTTCACAGGACAGGGATGCAGGCCATCATGCCACCAGAGTGTGTGCTCTGGAGCATCACACAGGCGACACCATCCTGCTGGACCTGACAATGCACTAAATGGCCTTTTGCCACAGCAGGACTTGGTGGTGGAGACTGCAGAAACTCCAACTGTGTGTTACCCTGGGCCAGAACGCTGTGCTGTGCAGGCAACACGGGTTAGAGGGTCACACGGCCAGCTGTGCTCAGCAGGACAGTCACAGTCCCCTGGCTTGGAGCTCATGTCCTAGCCCCTCTCCCTAGGAGAGGGCACTTCTCACTGCTAGCACAGCCTTGCCCCAAGAGCTGGCCGTCACGTGCAGTGGTGCAGAGCTCTGAAGCACCTGCAGTCATTCCTGCCCCCAAGGTGCAGGAAGGAGGTCCACAGCAGGGTACTGGGTCCCCCTGCCTGGAAATAGGCAGGAGCCCAGGGCAGGGCACTGTGTCCCTCACATTCCTGGGAGACAGGCAGAAGCCCAGGTCAGAGCTCTGACCCCTGGTCCTTGGGAGACGGGCAGGAGCCCAAGGCAGGGCACTGTCTCCCTGATCCCTGGTAGATAGGAGCTCAGAGCAGAGCACTGTGTCCCTCACATTCCTGGGAGACAGGCAGGAGCCCAGGACAGGGTTCTGTCCCCCTGGTCCCTGGGAGACAGGCAGAAGTCCAGGTCAGGGCTCTGTCCCCCTGGTCCCTGGGAGATAGTCAGGAGCCCAGGGCAGGGCTCTGTCCCCCACTGGTCCCTCAGAGGGAGGCAGGAGGTCCAGGAAGGACATTGTGTCCCCCATGTCCTGAGATGGAATTGATACCTCCAGAGAAGAGAAAGCATTTGCAGATATACATATTCTGAAGTTCAATATTCCAAATAACATTTTTTACCTATTTTTTTCATATATCAGCAAAAGAACTCACTTTTGGTAATATTATAATAGCTGAATTCCAATTAATACTTTTAGAGCAATCAGAAGATGATCTTTTTAACATGTCTTTGTACAATAAAGTGACTTTTCTTTACTATTACCCTCAGTAAATTAAATACTTTGTAGTATATTGGGATATTGTGTGCTATTTCTTTCTACCAGAAAGTTATTAGCTAAGATGATTAAAAACTATAAATGAGGCATATGACCTAAAAGCACATAAATAAAACTTATAAACAGTGAGAGCAGAGATTTAACGCATCTTTTTGATCTTTGATTCTGTCCTCAGTTAGGACAGCGGAAAGCGCAGGAGCCATGGCAGCATTGCTGGAAGAGACACTAAAACACCAGCCATGGGGAGGGAAGGACACGGGGGAGGGACGGGGCAGGGGGCAGGGGAAGGCCTTGGGAGATGGTCGGACACCAAATCACATGCTGAATGGCGGGCAGTTCCGCAACAGCTCTGCCCGTGCCTGATCCCATCTCCCTGTGAACTGCTGGCTTCTGAGGTCAGGCACAGTGTCCTAAACCAATCACCGTTGCTTCATGGGACATGCTCACTGCCTGGCAGATGAGGCGCACTGGGAAAGTGTCTTGGATTTATTTTTGCTGCATATAACCCTTGCCTGGATGTTTTCCGCCGTGTTTTAATAGACCTCGTGAGACGATAGCTATGTTTGAACAAATGCAGTTCCTCTTCCCCTTCCAGGGTGCCGTGTGTGTGTGTGTGTGTGTGTGTGTGTGTGTGTGTGTGTGTGTGTAACCCTAGGATTAGTCCTCAGACTGCAGTTAGGTCTCCAGGCAGACCTGCCCTGTAGTTCCCACCCTTGGCCGACCTCCCCTCTTCCTGTCCTCCTGAGTTGGCGACCAACCTTCTACTCTCCGGCTCTGTGCAGTCAACCTCTCTTCTTAGATTCTGCATGTAAAGGCGATCACGGACTGGGTCTAACTGTGTCACCTGCCACATTGTCCCCCTCACTTTCTCCTGTTGCCTCCAATGGCAGAGATACCATAACGTCTCGATTCTCTCACGTGGTGAAGGGCGCTGCCCTGCTTTCACATCTTGGCTACTGCGGATGGTGGGGAAGAGGCTGGGGACTGCCAAGACCTGCAGGAGCGCTCCTTACACGCCAGCTGAGTGTCCACCCAGCATAGTGCTCTGCCTCAGGTGGCAATTTTTTTTGAGGATCCTCCATACTGATCCCCCTAACAGCTGTACCAACTTACCTTTCACCTCTGCCTGCATCCTGGGTGTGAGGAGGAGTCTCGTCGTGGATTTGGTGTGCTTTTCCCTGGTGATTGGTGATGTGGAGCACTTTATATACCTATGAGCCTTTCACATGCTTTCTCTGAATTTGGGCTCCATGTCCTTTTTTAATCAGATGATTTGGGTTTTCATCATTGAGTTGTGTGCGTTCCTTTTCCTTTTGACTATATTACAAAGCTGCAGTAATCAAAGCAGTATGGTGCTGGCAGAGAAGACACAAAGATGAATGGAATTGAATGGAGAGCCCTAAAACAAACCTGACCACACACAGACAAGTAATGTTTGATACGCACACCAAGAATTGCAATGGAGAAAGGACAGTGTCCTCAATAAATGGTAAGATAAAACAGTAACACGAGGGACAGAAGGAAGGGACTCATCATCTTGCACTCCATACAGAAGCCTGCTCAGAATGGACTGGAGACCTCAACCTAAGACATGGAACCCAAAACTCCCAGAAGAAAACCCTGGGGAAACCCCTTCGTACTGGAGTAGGCCATGGTTCAATTTAAATTAATTTGAGGTATCACACCAAAAGCTCAGGCAACAAAAGCCACAGTGGACAAGTGGGACCCCACGGAGCTGGAAAGGTCCTGCCCAGCAGAGGGGTGCCACAAGGCAAGCCCCTGGGACTGGGAGGGGCCTGGGGAAGCCGTGGACTGGGGAGGGGCTGGGGCTGGTGGAGCTGCGCAGGCCTGGGACCGGCGGGCAGTCAGACAGGGCTGAGGAGATCCAGGACACACAGGAAGATCGCGGGACCTCGAGGCCAGGGGAGCGGCCTCCACAGCTCCCGGGCGTGTCGGACTGAGCGATGGGCATCAGGCAGCCCCGGACACTTCTAACCGCTCCACTGGGAGCACACACGCAGGCTGGAGCAGTGGGCAGGAGGCCCAGCCACCGTGGACAGACAATGAGCAGCACCACCCCTCGGGTCAGCTCCCCCAGAGAGCCTTCCACTGCACAGGGAAGAAGCCGTCCACCTCCCATGTGCTCTGTGCTCTGTTCCTGTGACTGAGGGACAGCGAGGCCACTTGTCTTTCAATGACTTCTGTTGTTGCCCTGGCTTATCACAAAGAAGAAGGTGACAGCCACGGCTGTTTACTGGAGAAGTGACCAGGTCGGCAAGCATCTAGGTGTGAGCACGTGGTCTGCGCTGACCTGTGTCTCCAAGGGCTCACCTTCCACCAAGTACCACCTGGGGCCCGTCCCATACCTGTCTCAGGACTTGCTCTCTGGCTTCGGCCCCTGTCCTACTGAGATCGTCCCTGCCCCCAAGTTGGTCTGCAAGTGTCCATGCTGCTCATCTAACAGTGTGCTCTCCCATCCTCACCTGAAGGGTCACCCAGGTCATCTCTGCAGACACCCTCCCACCTGACCAACACAGAGCATGCACACAGAGCTAGATGTGTGGGGCGACCGGCAGCACACCGTCTTTATCCACATACTTTCCGGCTTTTGGAGCACGCTGCTGAACACTGACAGGCACACCATGGACTTCCTCAGCGCCTGATTCATTCTAAAAGGTGATGCTTTCTTCTCTTTAAAATATTTCATCTCTATATCATGACTGCCACCTCATGAGAGACCCTGAGTCAGTCCCTGAGCTAAGCTGCCCCTTATCAACTGTGTCAAAAAGAAAATGTTTTCTGTTTTAAACTACTAAGTTTTTGGTAATTTGTAATGCTGCAATAGATAACTAATATGAAGATTTTTCTCCTTTTCCATTTATGTTGTGAAGAGACTCAGTTCTCACATAGCATAGCTCTTTGAATTTTTCAATAACCCTCTTTTTTGACACCTCAAATAAAAGTGTTTGTTTGTTTTGGTATCAGGAATTGAACCCAGGCATGCTTAACCACTGAGCCACGTCCCCATCCCTGCCTCTCAGGTAGTTTTCCTCAGGGGCCCTGCATTCTGGTCAGGTTCTCTACTCTGGCCCTGTTCTGGTGCTACCTGGATGTTCAGGGGTGTTGGCTCCTCTGGATCAGGTCTTGGATTCTCTCTAGTTGTGAACAGAGTGGCTCCAGGGTCATTGCTATCAATAGCTTCTGAGGATTGTTGTTAAGACAGAGTAAATGTATCGAGAGGGATAAAAAAGGTTTGAATAGAAATAAGTACTAAAATATATTGTCAAAAAATAAAAATAAAAACTAAAATATTTCATCTCTGTACTATTAAGATGAAGACAAATCCGTCAGGATGCCCTGGTAGGTGGTCACCAGTGGCGCTGCTCCTTGACGTCTGGGACCTCGGTTGCATGAGAGGCAGTGGGGTGTCTCTTCACTCTATGGTCACAGGAGTAATGACCATATTGATCGGCTTCCTCAAGGCCACCATCTCTTACTGGTCAGCATCAGAAACCACGACCCACAAACTCATCTCTCTTCCAAAGCAAACCCAGGATCAGGGGTCCAGAGACCGAGTTAGTGGAGCTTCAAGAAAATAGCTTCTCAAAGTCTCAATGTGCTTTTGTAAACCAGGGGACCAGGCAGGGCCATGTCTTTGATTAGTTCCAGCACCTTCCATGAGCCCAAGGACAGATCTCGGTGCTACTGGTTTGCAACGAGGTTGGGCCTCAGCCTTGGACTCCGTGGATGCCGAGATGGCTTAAGGCCACACTGAGCATCCCGGAACAGACCCCGGGCAGACCTAGAGGGACTTCATCCCCGTCACACACACGGCTACAGAGGAGCAGGTTTAGAAGGCACCTGGAGGAGGGCTTGGACTTACAGCACAAACGGTCAGGGGGCGAGGGAGTGACAGGAAGGACAGCCTGGGCCACAGCTGCGGGGGAGGGGGTACAGGTTGGAGCAGCGCCTGCATCGGGCAGCCAGAGCGACAGCCAGGGGTGTTCAGACAGGGAGAAGTACCAGGGGAACTCAGAGGAGTCGATGGCAGCAGTTTTCCCAATGCATCAACAAAAATGCCCTCTTCTCTGAAAGGAGCCGTGGAGAGCAGGAGACACTGTGGAAAGACGCGGCTTTCTTCAGTGAGCACCCGGACCCTGGGGGACGCAGACTTGGACTCCATTAGAGCCCCCGAGGGAGTCTGCCTTGCCCAACTCCAGGGACAGCAGGGACCACTGAGGATGACTGAGCCGAGGAGCACACAGGCCAGGTCCTTAAGGCCACTACCCTCCAGCTGTGGCCATTGGGTTGGGAGTGGTGCAGAGCCAGTGGACGATTCAGAGCAGAGATTTGGTGGGAAAATGAAAAGGAGAGGGACTGAACACAAGCGTGGCCCGATTTGTCGTCCTGACCACCCGCAGTGAGAGGCGGGCTGCTGGGCAGCCAGCCCCCAGCCCCACTCAGAGCCCCACCCCTACCGGCAAGTGAGTTGAGGGACGGACCCCCAGGTGCACTATCCCTCCATACGTATAGGAGGTAGTGTCTTTTGACTGACAGATCTGACGTTTGACTTTTTTTCTTAAAGCACAATAAATCTAATTTTTCAGTGCTCAAAAAATACTGTGTCTGCATGTAAGCTGGCCACCATGGTCCAGGGGGCAAGAGAACAAATCGAAAAGAAGTGAGGCCATGGCTCCTGGTGCTGGTGTGTCCATTTCCACACTGGATCCCCAAGCATCTGCTCTTCAGAGACCTCAGTCTCTGAAATAGACACCCACAGCATGGCTTGGGCGTGCCCTGGACCGGCACACACAGCCCACACCCAGAGCAGCAGCTGGTATTGCACCGCACAGGGCCCGTGGCCTCGCAGAGCGCAGACTCGGCTAGCACTGCCTGGAAACCCAGCCTCTTGGGTCTTCTCCTAATTGCTTATGCTTTCAGTGTAAGGGGGAAGCCATCTATTTTAGAGAGAATGTAAAAATCTCATTCCCCCCCCCTTTTTTGGTGGGGGTACCAGATATTGAACTCAGGCACTTGACCACTATTTTGTATTTTATTTAGAGACAGGGTCTCACTGAGTTGCTTAGCTCCTCTCCATTGCTGAGGCTGGCTTTGAACCCACAATCCCCCCATCTCAGCCTCCCGAGCTGCCGGGATAACAGGCGTGCACCAACAACTTTTCTCTCTTTGAAACACGTGGCATGTGCCAGGTGCAAAGGTGCATGCCTGCAATCCCAGAGACTTGGGAGGCTGAGGCAGGAGGATGGTACATTCAAGGCCAGCCTTGGCAACTTTGCAAGACTCTGTTTTAAAATAAAGGTGGGGGGCTGGGGTAGAGGGCCCCAGGGTTCAATCCCCAGTACTCCCCTCCAAAAAAAAGCATTGTATTTTTTTCAGTAAATAATAAACTTGATTATTCTTTTATCTACAAGAACACTCTTCCAGAGTAAAACTCTGTTGTATTTTTAAATGTTTGTTTTTAAGTTGTCAGCTAGATAGCCCTCTTTCTGCAGGATTCCCCAGTAATAAACTAGTAACCTTAAAACACCTCAGGCAAAACTCCTCAAATCTGTTGAGGCCTGTCAAGCTGTAAGAGGCGGGCAGGGGCTGGCACGGCTCAGCACCCCTCTCAGCTCCTCTCTGGCACTGCGGCTTGTTAGTGTGGAGAGCACTGCTTTGGAATCAAAAGCAGAAAAACATCAAACCAGAGAATACAGAGGGTAAAGCAAGGGAGCTGCACAGTCTGGGTGAGGTTCCTTATTTCCACTTTCCTTTGCCAGAATTTTGGAGATGAAATTGATTGTGCTGATCAGGTTGTAAGCCATCCCATTCTACAACAGGGAAGAGAATTACCATATTTCCTTGATTCTCAGACACCATCAATTATAAGATGCACCATCTATTTATTAATAGGTTCTCAGAAAAAAGAAAGACCACGCTAAATGCAGCCATCAATTACAAGCTGGATTCCGCTTTCAGAAACACTCACAGGTGAAAACTGCATCTTAGAACCAAGGAATATGGTGCTTCAATTCAGAGGTCATCATCAATTAGTCATTTTAAAAGACTTAAGCAAAATGGGTTCTCTGGAATAGAGGTCATCACGAACAACAACAGGGCCCTCCCTGCAAGAGAAAAGCACACATGTTTGCCAGCTAAGCCAGGGAAAGAGGGATCACAGAGGAGCCGCTGTGGAATTTTTAATTATATCTGAAAGAGGGTTAGGATTTATCCTTGGCCTGTAACTTACTAGTAACAGCCCAGAGTACAAACGTGAAAGCTCAGCAAGGAAAAGCAGCCATTGCTTCATCCCGACGTCCATCCTGTGAGGTGGTCGAGGACCACTTGCTCATAAACATGTGTCTGTTGGCAAATGGCCAAGTCGGGCTTTGTGGAAATCACCAGGTCCCACCTTGGGGTTTCTGCTCTCCTACCTGCCCCTGGACCTTGGGGTTCCGCTCTCCTACCTGCCCCTGGACGTTGGAGCTTCTCAGGGCCTGGGCCCAGCATTTCACACCCGTAGGGATCCGGCTGGCTCTGCCGCAGCCCTGCAGTGCCTGGCCTCACAGACCACAGTGTGAGGTTGGCATGGACAGTGCTTCGTCCCCCAGGAATTCCCTCGGCAAAGGAGAGAGCACTCACAGGCACGCAGCTGGCAGACGGTGCCTTCAACCAAGCTTCCTAGGGAGGCAGCCTCCGGGCCCCAACTTGTACCCCAGAGGCGCCAACCGTGGCTGCCACTCCTGGGCAGGTGGCGGGAGGAGGGTGCACAGGGTGCCTGCTAGCCAAGCTCTATCCTGAAGGAAGGACCCGCCAAGAACACAGGGGACACGGCAGGCAGCCATGGGCAGCACGCCTCCCGCCCAGCGGGTGCCTCCCTTCATGCGGGCGCCTGGTCCTAAGCTCAGCAGCACTTGGGGAGCCTCCTGGGAGCTAAGCCACAGGCTCACGGAGCAGCAGAGCAGACGGGAGAGGCCCAGGTCCAGAGCACAAGGACCAGGCATTCTGGGTGCGCCTTGGTCCCAGGCCTGACACACCTCCTGCTGCCTCCATTCCCATCCCCAATGCTCCTCCTTTGTCACCTCTGATTCCTGGTCTAGGTCATTTTCCTTCACTCCAAAGAGCCCCTTCAGGTTTCTTCCAAAGTAGGTCCAGGTCTTGAAGAGACCAGCCCCCCCAGTTGTCTGGGAACCCCTGCCCCATCTCTCTTTTTCCTTCTGCACAGCTGGGCAGAGAGCCCTGGGCCTCGCTGGTGGGCGGCCCGCACTGTACGCCTGGCCACACCCGCTGCTCCCAGCTCTGGGGGTCCTTTCCCAGGTGCACAGCTGGGCGGTGCCCTTCCTGCTCGCCAAGCCTGCCCTCGACCTCAGCCTCCTCCGGTTCCACCGCCCTCCTCGGAGGTGCCTGGGCTGGTGGCTGATGGTGGCCGCCATGCTTCACGCGCTCTGCCTGGTTGCCGTCCCCTCCTCCTCTGGTCTTCCTGTTCTGCCTGTCGCGCCTCCTGTAAGTGCCCACAGCTCAGGGATAAGCTCTTCCAGTTTGTCATTTTTCTCTTTGCTGGCGTATCTTCAAGGTCACATCGTTTCCTCAGCCGCCTCAGTTTACTGAAGGGCCCGCCAGAGACCCCTTGTTGATTTGGATCTCTGGTATTCACACTCCCGGCCTCTCCACCTCTCTGCTTGCATTACGACTCTCTGCACGCTGCCTTGACTGGGGATGGCCATCGGCATATAAGCCACTGAGAATCCCACAGTTCCCACAGCCGAGTGGCCCTGGGCAGGATGTGCCCTGCAGACGGCGGTCAGCCTGGGACCTCACCTCACAGATTTTCCTCCCAGGTGAACCTCAGGCCGAGGGCCAGGCCAGTGGCTTCCTGGGAGACCCACGACTGTGTGGCGGGCAGCGGGGCCCGATCCCACCCTCCCACAGCCTCTGGCTCCTCGTTTGCCGGGGCTTCCTGAGGCTCGCCCCCTCTGCTCTAGGGTGCTGTCACGCGGGAGCCCCGTGGTGTGGGGCGTGGCCTGCAGGCCCTGAAGCACTAGGTCTCCCCTGGCCACAACCTCCCCCAGAGCTCCAGACTCTCACAGGGAGGCCAGGCTGGGCTGGTTTCCAGGGCACCCAGGGAGTCTGTGGGTGCAGAAGCAACCCTGCGTCACCCTCCAGCGTCCCTCATGCCCTCCCCTGAACACCACCACAGGAGCTTCCCCAAGGGGCCCATCAGACCAACACCAAAGTCGCTCCAATCGGCCTGGTCTGTGGGTCTCCCTGTTGTGCTGAGGGCAGCCTGGTTTCCCAGGGAGCCGGGCAAGCGTCAGAACGCCAGCGCACTGGTTTCCCAGAGTCCCCAGCCTCTGCCCTGTGGGTGCCTGCTCCCCTCTGCCCAGGGAGGTGGGAAAGCTCGTGGATCTGCCACTGTGCCCCCCACCCACAAGGGGTAGGTGCGTGAGGGAACAAGCTTTCCCTTTCGACTCAACGTCCAGCCCCCACATCACCGTATGTCGACCCCTGCCAGAGGTCTCCGCTCTGACCTTGCTGCAAATTAGCCTGGTGTATGAAGTCCAGGAGCTTACTTACCCTAACTCGCCACTCAGCGGTCATCTGGTGGCAAGACCTGGCCCACTTCAGTCTTCACAAAGGTCACTTGCATCTCCTCTCCTATGAGCCTGGCAGCCTACAGGGCAGAACCAGGGGTACCATGCATGTCAGCTTGCTAAGACCCCAGATATGGACGTGGCCCTGTTAGAGGTCACCCAACAAATGGCCTGGACACAAGAACTCTTGACCCAGAGCCCTGCTCCATAAGCTGCCAGAGTGGGAAGTCGCATAGACTATGTCCACTTGGGCTTGGTAGCTGTGGCCGGAGCAGAGGGCTTGCTGATCACCGCCTGCTGGCCCACAGTGACAGAAGCCCCGGGCTTCCCTGGGGGGTGACAGACCTGCCACTGCACTGCGTGGCACAGCCAGGAGCTAGCACTTGGTTGTGTGTCACGTGGCCAGGGAGCCCCTGCTGTCCCTGCAGCTCAGGGAGGAGGGAAGGGAAGAGAGCAGAGGGACCAGCTCCCTGGGAGGCTGCCCTGGGGAGCCTCTGGAGGCTGAGTCAGTGTGGAGGCTGCCCGTGGGGGCCACTCAGAGGGAGTGCAGCAGCCTCATGCAGGCAGCCCCCGGGTGTCTCCCCACTGGGCGGGACCCCAGCCTCAGCACCCACATGCTCAGCAACCCAACAGGGAAACGGTGCGCACGACCACCTCACCCTCAGTCTCGTGTCTCTGGGCTGTGCTGCCCATTGGCAGCACAGGGGAGACTCCACCTGCAGACCCCCAGGCCAGCCTGATGCCCAGGAAATGGGCAGGCTTCATCAATGTGCCCGGCAGCACAGGGTGGTTGGTCAGTGCTGTGGGTGGTGCTGAGGAGCACATGGCATAGTCTTCCTGTCCTCGGGGCAAAGACAGGACGACTCGTGCAGATGGGGGTGTCTCATGGGACACCTTTGCCAGAGACAAGTTCGTCCTGGTATGGCCCCCTGGGAGACACCATCCTGGCCCCAAGTTGAGGTGGGAGGATTCTCTCCTGGGCCCTCATTTCTACCCCACTCATTCACAATACTCCTGAGTCACCATCCCAAGCCCAGGTGTGGGCAGCCCTCTGCAGACCCAGGTCAGAAGTGAAACCAAAATTCTTACGGTTGGCAGGAACTGAAGCTTCCCCAGAGCTCCATGTTGTCACGTAGGCAAGGGCCTGGGTGTGCACGTGCACAGGTATGAATGACCAAGTACCTGTGCCCTTGTGCAGCACCTGCACGTGCTGTGGTCTGCAGGTGCCTGCTGGTTCTCAGCCCCTTAGAACAGGGTGCAGTTGTGCTGAGCCATGCATGCAAGGTCCTGTGGCCTGAGCCCAGGCCTCCACCCCTGGAGGGCCCCACCCTGCCCGTAGCACCTTCTGCACCCTCCTTGACATGCCCAATGCAGGGCAGCTCACTGCTCTGGCCCTGAGCACCTCTGCTTCCTGGACCCCCTCTTCTATGAAAAACTAAAATCATATCTTATGACTTCTTTGATATCATGACACAGGTATTAATATGATAGGTTTAAATATTTTATTCAACCTAAATATTCATTTTTACCACTTCAATCCCTAGAAACAAAGCCAAACCTCCATCCAGGCTGAAAATAAATATTCCAAACTCAACCGTACATAGGTCTCTGTGTGGACTCGGGCTGGGCCAGCCCCCAGAGCTGAATGTCCGGGCCATCTCCACCTTCTGCATCCCCTCTGACCCCCCCCCCCCGTGATGCTGGTGACAGTGCCTGTGGCATCTGAGCTGAGGTTAGCTCCCATCTAGACTCTGGTCACTCCCCTAGGGCACGTGGAGACCGCCTTTCCTTCCTGCCTGCCTGACCTTCCACATGGCGCTGAGGGATAAGCCAGGTCAGACCCCTAGGGGTTCAGCAGGAGCCATGGCCTGAAGTCCTTCAGGCCCGGCCTGCTCCGGAGACGCGCCTCCCGCTGGCGTCGAGCGCCTCATCACAACCAGCTCTCGTTCCGCCCCCGTTTCCCTCTCTCCATGGCTAATGAGACAAACAGGCCCGAAGCATATTGTGCACCACTGATTGCATTTTGAAACAGGAGCTGCTAGGCCTGCACAATCCTCTGCCACCTCCTGAGAGGCGCTGCACATACCAAGGGGCCAGGGTCTGACTGGCTCCTACCACTCGGGTGAGGCACCTCTGGCCGGGATCGCAGGTGGCAAGTCAGCAGTTCCCTCCTCACTCCTCCCTGTGGCTTGGGCTCCGCATCTGAAAGAGTCCAACAGACAGGCCTCCCTTGGATGCTGGGCCCCAGGGGACAGCATCAGGGGACAAGGAGGCTTCTGGGACTCGGGACTCCTTTCCTCAGGCTCAGGTCCTTCGAGAAGCTGCTGTGCCCCACCTCTGCTCTCCCTTAGGCCCTCCTCACTGCCCCCTGGGCCTGGCCCTTCCTCTTTTCTGTGATGACTTGGAAACTTGGCAGCCCCTCCTTCCGGAAGCCCCCAGACCTGAAGGTACTTCTGCCCTTTCACTACGCTGGCTCACATACGGGTTCTCTCCCTGTTAAACTGAGACCTGCGAACCCCTAATGTAGAGGTAACAAAACCTTAACCCAGACAAGGCTGGCTGGTGAGAAGGGAGGCCTCAGGACCAGGCCAGTCAGCACAGGATGCGGCCTGGGGCTGTGTGAGCACCTGGAAAGGCCTCTCCACACTTCTCTCCATGGAGGAGGTGGTGCCGGGGCCTGCAGATCCTGCAGACACCATGGTGGGACAGGTCCCTGTCACCTGCACAGTGCCAAGGCCCTGGATAGAGGCAGTCCACTCACCATGGGCCCCCAGGTCCCTGGCATGTCCTCTTTCTCATGGCTGTCTGCACAAACACCTCGGCTAGAACCAGCAGGTTTCGTGGTCCATCATCTGCCTCGCCTGTCAACATCGGTAGCATGGC
The DNA here is from genome assembly GCF_964194105.1 of Spermophilus citellus. NCBI lineage: Eukaryota > Metazoa > Chordata > Mammalia > Rodentia > Sciuridae > Spermophilus > Spermophilus citellus. The sequence goes on along the minus strand of NC_138193.1, from coordinate 115,187,520 downwards.
TACCCACTTCCTGAGCCTGGCAAGCTCTTGATGACCACCAAGGTGGCCCCTAAGACTCGTCCTCTCTTAGAACCAGTCTTTCTCGACAGCTTTCCTGCAATTGACTGATCCATTGATGGATACACTGACTGACTATACCAGGGACTGAACCCAGGGGTGCTCTACTACAGAGTTACAGCCCCAGGCCTTTTTATGCTTTATGTTGGGACAGGGTCTCACTAAGTAGCCCAGGCTGCCTTGAACTTGCGTCCTTCCTGCCTCAGCCTCCCTAGAGAATTGCAGGTGGGCGCCCCCAGGCCTGGCTTCTCCAGACAGTTGCCAAGTGTTCAGTGAAAGAATGAGAGGAGGACACTCACAATGAAGGAGGCGATTCTCACATCTAATTGGAGGTTTGACTTAATTCTTACAAAAACCAAGACAAGGAATGTCTGACCGACCCTCTCAGGAAGATCAGATCGCGTAGAGCCCTCCAGGAGATCTGAGGGAAATGTGCTTGGCAGCAGCCTCACTCCGCGTCTGGGCCCTGGTCGTGAGCACCAGGAGGGTGTGCACGTCCTGCCTCCCTGCGGGGGGCCTCCCCCGGTGACCAGCCCTGTGCGGGGAGCTGGGAGTGCCAGTGAGGCAGGGCCCCCAACAAGACCACCCTCCCCGGCCCAGGCCCCTGCCCTCTCCTGCTGAGCTGCCCTCTCCAAGGCCCACTTCCCCATTTCCTTTCCTCCTCCCCCTCTCCACAGGCCAGTGACCAATCCAGGGGTGCACATGGGCTGCACCTATGGAGAAAGGGAGGCTTCCCATGACACAGGGCAAGGCCTACCTCGGACTTTGGGGTCACCGCAGCAGGAGTGAGTGCCCTTCCTGGGCCATGGCACCTGGGGCTCTCGGGAAGGCCGACTGCTCACAGTCACATCTTGAGTTCTTCACCTTTGCACTCCTGGAGGTGCACTGTGCCCCCCACATGAGTTCTTGGGCACAGCATCTCAGCCCTGAGCCTCCTGGCATGGCCACCCTGCCCCTGCACCCCACCCCAGGGGGCCCATCCAGGTGTCGCACATCCTGGGGTGGGAGGGCCATCCACACGCCACGCTGGCAGGGCCCCGACACAGGCTGAGCGCAGCCATGTGTGGCCCCTCAAGCGCTTGTAAGTCAAATTCTGTTATATTTGCCTTTAAAACTAGCACCGCATGGTATAAAGATAAAAGGGGAAATTATTTCAATAATTCAAATTTTATTTTTTCTTTACTTAGAACTGCATTAAGTACCATGTAAAAGCACCGTGGCAAGTCACAAGCAAGCCATGGAAGACAGAAAGGCCTACATTTTGCTGCTTCTAACTGCACTTTGTCTGGCTTTTGCAACAGGAGCCCCACAAGTCCACTTTGTGCTGGGCCCTGAAAATTAGGTGCCAGGCCTGCTCCTGAGTCTCCCTAAGAGCCTCCCAAGGTGAACCATTCAGCCCAGCCTCACCCCCTGCCCGACTGCAGAGACCCCCCAGTGCCAAGCACACATTTGCTCCAGCCAACAAGCAGGGGTGGGAGGCCCCTGTCTCTGAGCGCAGGCTGTCTTGTGCCTCCCTGATCCTGAGGCCCCGAAGTCATGGGGGCAGAGAAGAGCAGCTCAGGGCAATCTCAGCATCAGAACGCAGCAGAGGCTCGCAGGCGAATGGGCCATGCCCAGCCTGATTAGATTGGCCCAAACACTGTGAACATCAAGCAAACTGACCCTTGACTCGAGACAGGTTGATTTATTATCCTGCTGGTGCTGCTGACAACAGACATGGCGAGCTTGGCTCTGTCTGGCCATTTTTCAAGCTCTCTGCTTACGAGTGGCACCTATATCCTCCAGCACATTACCGCAGACAGCCCTGCTGGAATACTAAGAGGCTCCTGCGAGACTTCTAAAGAGGCTCCAATGAAGAGTCTAATCGAGGGAAACCAGGAGGTCGGCTCTGTGCATGCAGAGCAACGTGCCGCGTACTTTCGGGCAGAGAGCAGCCCCGGAGGGCAATGTCGCAGGCCCCGCAGCAGGAAGGGAGAGCCTGCCCAAGGTCACCAGCTTGGTGACCTTGGTGTGCTTCAGCCCCCGACCTTGATACCAGAGAACAAAGTCAGTAACCTCCACGGTGTAAGTGACCCCGTCAGCCGTACCCCACACGTTGACACGAGGCTCCACCCCTAAGCTCTGGAACCAGGCTCGGCTGGGCAGAGTAGAGAGCCTGCTTGTCTGTCCGCATCAAGACCAGGAGCCCAGGGTGCAGACCACCCACAGAGGATGCTTCCCTGCTCACAACAGCACCAATCACTCCCACCAAGGGCTCTCGACCTATCCTCCGCCTGGGCACTAGGCACTGCCCTCTGCATGCCCAGCCCAGCCCATCCGAGGAGCCCAAGCCTCCTGACACCTACAGCAGGTGAGCCTCATCAAGGGTAGCAGCGACCCTCCGATGTCAGAATCCCCCATCCTCAATCACAGGTGTTCAACCCTTAAACAGTCCTCTCTCCCTGGTCCACATACTGTTGGGAGATCTTCAAAGAGCTCAGCAAGACACTGCAACCCCAAGCAAACACACACTGAGGCCCAGACCTCCCCCCTCCTGCTGTGAGGCCACCCCCTAAGGCCCCCCTGCCCAGGTACCAGTGCCCTGGTCACCTGCCCTTGCTTGTTGTGGGTGCAGCACGCCCCTGCCCCAGAGGAGAGGCCAAATGCCAAGCACCTTGGGTCCCCATCTGCCTGGAGAAGGCCAGGGCCAGGCTTTGGCCAAGTGGCCTCTTCATGACTCTTACTCCTCCGTGGACCCAGAGCAGTGTGAACCTGGGCTTGGTCTCAGCATCAAAAGAAGCACATGTAAAGGGCGTCTACACTGGGAGTGGAGGTGCATGTCCAAACGGGGGGGCGGGGGGGTGGGGGGGGTGGGCGGGCAGAACCAGGACAGACCGCAGAGCTTAATTAAACTGCTGGATCTCTTCTCCTCTTAAGTACGCAGTGATTTCCCTAGCAGTGATTTCCCTAGCATCGGAAAAGGAGTCATAAAGAAAGGAGGATCCTAGGACTGCAGGAGGGCTCAAAAAATCTCTTTACAATTTAAATGAAACACTCTGACTGAACAGGAATGCCCAGCTTCCGGGGCTGGCCAGCCCTCCTTTCCCCGTGCAGGAGGCTGCCAGGACCTCTCTGGGAATCCAGCTCACCCAGGAGGAAAGAGCCAAGGCTCCCCAGAGCTCCCTGCCAAACCCTCCCAGACCACTCTTCAGTAAATCCCACGTCGCCGGCTCCGCCCACAGGCTCAGAGCGGCTAGACGGATTGCTAGCCTGTCACTCTTAATCATGAGCAGATGGTCAAGCAACACGAGACATCTGAGAAGTGCTTCTAACAAGGAAGCCAGTGACCAGAACAATCAAACAGGAACAAAAGCAATTTGCAGGAAGCAAGGACTTTGCAGGAAGAAGGGAACTAAGAAGGAGACTGTCACTAAGAAGATAAGAGAGGTGGGAGGAGACGCTGCATCCATTTTGTAAGAACAGGATGCTCAGAAAGAAAACAATTAGAGAACAGAAAGAGCTACTTAGCAATTAAAAATATGGGGGCAGACTTATGGCTTCCCCTTAGAACAAAGAAAGCCAGGTGGCATCATGTTCACCTCACAGCACACATGAGAGAGAGGACCACACCTAGGAGACAATCACCTCACTCCAATGCAGTGGAGAGCCAGGCTCAGGAAGCCAATTACCCCAGACCCCGAGGAAACTCAGCCTTGAGGGGAGACGCCAGGCAGCGTTGCTTGTGGAGGCACCGAAAGGCCAGTGAGACAGAATTCAATAGAAATTTTGAACCAATTGCGAAAGGACAAGTGTGGGCTAGTGTGAGAGTACGAGCCCCGAAGACAGAAGACAAAGAAGGATTCCCACCCGTCCACAGACTCCTTCCAGCATCACCAGGCAGCCCGGGGCGAGGGACGGCGGAGCTGCTGCGTGAGGGATGAGGCCAGAGAGCAGCAGAGGCAGAGGGAAGACCCAGAGCTCGGGGGGCGCAGGTGTTGGCAAGAATCCTCCCCAAATCAGCTCCCGTCCTCCAGCAGGGGAGGCACCTGGGGGCACCAGGGCAGCACACCGGCATGGGACTCCCACCAGGAGCCACCACAGGAGGGACTAAGTCAGCTCCCCACACTTGGCAGAGTGAAGCAGGGTGTCACTCCTCAGACTCCTCCATCCTATCAAAGACGTCCCCAAACCATGTGCTGCACAGATGTGCACACAAGAGACAGCATGTGACAGAGACTGGCAGACAGGGCTCCCCCGGGGTTCAGAGAGCTGCAGTGTGGACGTCCTGGGCCACGGTGTAGAAAGAAGACAGCATGCATGACCTTCTGGGGGATTTCAGTACAGAGGTGGGAGCTATCAGAGAATCAACCAGACACACTGGGGTGGTGAGAGACACAGGAGCAGGAACAGAGCATGCGTTGGGTGGACTTGTCAGCCAGCAGCTGCCAGGCTCCCGAGCCAGCCACACTGAGGCACCAAAGAGGCAGCCGCAAAACAGAGCAGCCCCTCAGGGCTGGGGACAGCACAGAACGGGCTGACATTAATGGGCTCAGGGTAATCCCAGACTGAGGGAAGGGGAACACTGGGAAAAGAAATATTTCAATAGACAGCAGCCAAGGATTTCTCCCAAACTAATGAAAGACAGCAGATCCTATGACCAAGGGGCTCAAAGAAACCCCAGCAGGGCAAAACAGATGAGATGGGATCACATATCAAACTGCTGAAAACTAAAAGCAAAGAAAATTCAAAGAAAGACAGAGAAAAAGCATATAAATAGCAAACAAAACAAAAGCAAGAACAAAGAATCATGACCAGCATCAATGTCTGCTCAAAAATTATGCAGACAGAAGGTGATGGGACCTTGACCGTTACCACGCGGAGGGCAGCCAGCTCGGAGCCCAGTCTGCAGAGAGGTGTCTTTCAAAAAGAGAGGAAAAAAGACAAAGGGACTTCAGGCTAAACAGGGAGAACCAGTCGCCATGAGGCCTGAGTCTCTCAGCTCTCCAAATCCGGATCTAGACAGAAATGGAAGTCAACTGAGAATGCACGAAACAAAGTACATAAAAAGGATTTTTATTTTAGTTGCTCTAAAAAAGATGATTGATTTATTGTCTAAAGCAAAGATAGAATCAAGGTCCCGTGGGTTCATTACCTGGGTAAAAATGAAATGCAAGACAGGAACACAGGACAAGGAAAGAAATCAGGAGCCCGGCATTCTAAGATCTCGAACTGCAAGTGGGGAGGTGTCCTCAGGGTGAGACAGACCACGTTGATTAAAGGGACAAATTGTGATCTCTAGGGAAAACTCTAAATAAAACTTTCCAAGAGGTATAAATAGTAGGCCGTAAGGGAATCCACTTTTAGCTAAGGAGCTCGGTTTACCTTCCTGCCTGAAGCAACCAGTAAATGGACAAAATACAGGAGAAGGCAGTTTTCTGACACCGACACCAGACCCCCTGCGTCTCCACAGCGGGGGGCAGGCTGCCCAACCATGCTCCCCTTCCCACCTGGGAAGTTGTCAAAACAGCTGCCCAGCCAGCGACAGCCTAGCCAGGACCCTCCTGTTGAGATGGAGTCTGTGACAGCATCTTCCAACACAGTAGGTAGCCAGACAGCCCCCTGGCTCCCCGCCCAGCCCAGGAGGACCAGGGAGTTGGGGTCAGACACCCCAGCTCCTGGCCCAGCCTTGGGGAACCACAGAGGCCCCCCCAGCATCTCCTCCACAGACGCAGAGCTGCCTCAGGTGCCCGGGAGGCACGTGCAGGCATTAAGGTGCCTCTGTGGGCTGGACTCTGGGTGATAAGAAGGACGGTGCGTGGCCGAGCCCGGCCAAGCCCTCTCCCCCGCCTGCCCTCAGCCAGGCTCCGGTACACGTGGCTCTGCAGGGTGAGTGGAGCTCCGTCTCCACGGCAGCTCCTGGAGGAGTCATGGCGTCTGGCTCAAGCAGAAGCCAGTGAGCACACAAGAGTCCAGTCTAGGCAGGAAGGGCAAGGCTACTGTCCATGAAGGGTCAATAGTGGGTTTTTCCCTCAGTCCCTGGGGTTGATGCCAAGGGACCCTGAAGTCAGTTATAGTGCCACCTCTAGAAAAGAGGAGGGGGCCAAATTGGAGAAATAGGGACTGGAATTGAGGTGACTCCAGACTCCGATGCAGGAAAAGGCTAAGATCGGGTGGGAAGGGAGGTGAATGGGAGAAGCTCTTCCCAAATGGGTGTGGATGCCCAGATCTCCCGGATGAGTAAGTCCTACAAAGGTAGGTAGGTAGGTAGGTAGGTAGGTAGGTAGATTGTATGCAGAGAGGTGGTGGGTTAATAGATGATAGATAAATAGGTGAGAGATACATAAATGGTAGATGATAGAAAATAGATGGTAGGAATGCGTGTGGGGGACAGTCAAAAAGACGGGCCCTGGATTGAAAGTGAAGCGCTCAGGTCCCCTGATTAGCTGTGAGGTCTCACACCAGCCACTTCCTCGTGGAGACTGAGCTCCTCACTTGGAATATGAGACGGTCAGTTCTGTCTGTATCTTTTCAAACCATCTATCAGGGCAACTGGGACGGGTAGAGTTCAAGACCCTGCCCGTGTCAGCCGTCACTTGGGTGTTCCTGCTGTCCTATGAAATTCCCAGTGGCCATCGTTCCACAATCGGCTCCACTGCTAAGATGGGGACTAATGGCACAGACCAGAGGCCTCCAGGCCCTCGCTGGGCTGAGCGTTTAGATCAGTTGCTTGGCCACCCCTGGGCACTGCTCCCCACCCTCAAAAGCACCTGAGGCAGAGACCCCAGGACTCGTGCCTGTCACTGCCACAGCCTGGTGCTGCCATCAGGAAACCCCATGGAACAGGGCTGCTCGATGAGCACATGACCACAGGGACCTGCTGCAGGCCCAGCAGCCTGCCTGGGGCCAGAGGTGAAGAGTGCTACCCAGGTGAGGTCCAGGGAGAGGGGGCCTATGAGTCACACCGCAAATCAAGGGCAAATGCCACACAGCCAGGGCAGCGGCACCTGTGCCCACATGGTGCAAGGACACAGTGTGCTACCCCACACCCAGGCAATGGGGTAGCTCCTGGGCCCAGACAGGCATGGAGTGGGAGGAGCCAGGGAGAGGGCATGGAGAGGGGTGCAGGGGAGGTGACCGAGCCCAGGCTCAGGCCAGGAGGGGCCTGCACCCTAACGGCCACTGGCCTCGAAACTGAGGAGCAGAAGGCCATGGGGAGAGGACCACCCCCCACAGAGGCAGCACCAGAGAGCCCAGCTCCAGGCAGAGCAGCCTGAGGGGGTGGAGAAGAATGCGGAGGAGCCCAGAGACCCGGGGGAAAGGACTTGCTAATTAATCACTGATTTTGAGATAAAAATAGGACCAGCTGGTCTTTAAACCAGGCTCTGTGTTTGAGGGGCTCTTTGTGATCAAATTTTCTCCCTTTAAACATGAATCAACACATCTCTGAACCAGGAGGAGGGTCTTTGTCCATCCCCAACAGGGGGAAGCGCCAGCCCAGCAGAGATGGCCCCGGCCACACAGATGGGAAGCCCAGGGCCTGGGTTCCATGGTAGTGGACTCGCTCTCCAACCCTCGCTCTCCACGTTCACTTGGCACTTGGAAGGAAGCTCAGTGTGGTTGCCCAGAGCCAACCAAACGGAACCAGGGAGCTTCGCTGCCGGCTCGGTTCCAAGCCCAGGGCTGATGTGGCCCAGGCTGAAGCTCAGAAAGACCAACAGCAGAAGGCAGACAAGAGCATCTTCATGGCATCAAGAGGCCAAGCCAGTGGACGGAGCAAAGGTGAGCAGTATCACCGCCCTGAAGACCCAGGTCTCCGGCACCTCCAGGCTCATCTGTGAAGCGGACATCACGCCCCACTCGTGGCGTTTGGAGACATCGATTCAATGAGGCAGTACATACAAAGCACCTGCTAGACACAGAGCTCCGCAGATGGGATTGTTATTTCTGTTCTTTGTTCTGCACTGAAGGGGCCCTTCCTCTCCATGTTCTGAAGTATTTGTGACACACGCCACACATGCGGTTTCTGAAACAATCTTGCTGGCTAGACGGAAAAGTGGCATGAAATCCAGACTAAATCATTTTCATCCTCTGTTTGACCGACAAAGACAGCTTTTCATTCTGAAGCAAGGCAGGGGTGTAATCCAGGCAAAATTGGATTCCTGAACCTCGCAAACTCACTCTGGATGGGGAGGCCAGCCGGGGAATCTCAGCTCAGCTGTGTGGCCGCCTTCCACCATGAAGGGCATGGTCCGATTGACCCTGTGGGACTGTGACAGCCTTCTCGTGCGGTGCCAGTCGCATTAATGGTCTGACCTTAAGCACCTTGGAAAACAGAAAATAGTCTCCATTCCACGTGCAAAGAGAACATCAGTGTGATGGCTTTTCAGTGTGCAGCCACGGTCCAGCTGGGTTTCCATAGACTCCTACACACCGTCGAGATCCAAGGACACAGTGGGCAGGGTGGCTCCGATCCCTGTAGCTCTGCACCTCTGGGGACAGCGTCACAGTGTGGCAGGGTGCAGAAGCCCCCCAGGTACGCCAATACTTCTCCCAATTAGCATCACCTCCACACTCCTGCAGGGCAGCTGCTGTGGCCAGCCTCTGGCCTTCGGGTGCAGACAGCAAACTCTCCCTCGTCGTGGGCCTGGGTGTGCAGGTGTGGCTTCAGCCTCCTCGCACACAGTTTTCTTAATACACACAGCAGGAAATGGACCCCTGAAGGCTAAACAAGGTGCTCAAAGCCAGAAAGTGGCCAGATTCCAGTCCCATCTTCCTGGCTCCAGTCGGAACAGTCTTGCTTCCCAGTCTGCCCAGCTTTCTCAGCAGGAGAGGCGGGTCTCGCCACCCACCTGCTCACTGCAGGGGAGGCCTGGACACCCTGCATATCCAACCGTGAAACCCAGCACCTGCCAAAGAGTCCTAAAGGGCTCTGGGGACCAAGCAGAACAGCAGTGAGCCCCCAGGGGCTCCGCAGGTGGAGAGAAGTGCCTGCCCAGCCGCAGCTCCGCCCCACGGCTGCGGGCAGGTCGCCTGGCTCCACACACCCCTCGCAGACATGCAGTGACACCGTGTGGGCCAGACCCCAACCCTCTGGTCTGTGATTTGGTTTCTGGTGGCACAGAGTGACAGGATATCATTAATGCACTGGGGGCCCGAGCCAGCGAGGCGGTGGCTGGACTGGCCTCCTCTCCCTGGAGATGGTGGTGGTGGCAGAGGCTCAGCGCCTTTGACAGGTCCCCCGCCCCCACCCTGCCCTTCAGTCCTCATGCACGGACACCAAGGCTGGCCCTGGTGCCCCCTGGATGCTGTCTGGCCACCCGTCATTAGTGCTGCTCACAGTTTCTCCGCCATTGGACATTAGCGGGGGTGCTCCGTCCATCAAAACCACCTTTCTGTTAGATTCCACGAGGCGTCCTCAGGACCGGTCCTAGCATCTCCTCCACGACACCCTCTCCTGCGTCTCTCACCCCCTCAAACTCCTGGAATAAAAAGGGAGAGGGCAGCGAGGGGAGACCTGGCTTTCAGCAGCGTGACCTGTGCTGACCCCAGCACCTCCTCCGCTCTCCCCTCCCTGAGCCCCGACACCATGGCTGCCGCCAAGTCTCCCAGGCACTCACCCAGTCAGGGGCAACGTCACACTGGTTTTCCCCGACAGCCAGGACCGAGGTTCCTTTTAACAATGATCATTAAAGCGCGTATCCTGCTGGAGATGCCACTGTGCCCCAGACCGAGGGAACCTGAGGCCTGGCGATTCCCACGCACCCTCTGCAGGTCCACCTCTCCCCCTCCCGCTGGCTGGGGACAATTCACCCTGTAAATGCCATTCTCTCGACTCTGCCTCCACCTGTCCCTGTAGGTGGCTGGTCCCTCTCCCCAGCTCCAGGTCCCTCGTGTCCAGCCCGGCAGCCCTTCCTGGCCACACAGACACTTGAGCAGAAGGACAGCCACTGGCCAGGGTCCAGACTGCAGGCCCCCGTTCCCTTGTCTCCCCACGCAGCGGCCTGCTCAGCCCGAGCCCAGGGCCTCTGCACCTCACCCTGGGGCCACCGCCATCCTAAGGGCCTGGCCGACCTGGGCTTTCGCCGCCTGCAGAATGCGTGCCCGGGTCCTGGGTGCCCCTCACAGTCTGCACACGGAGCTCCTCTGCCCCCACCCTACCATGTCAGAATCGCTTCTCCTGCTTCCTCCAGGGCCCGCCGGCCCTCCTGGCCACGGGAGGGGGAGGGCCACCTGCCTGGTCATCAGCACGGGGACGGATACGAGGCCAGCAGCAAACCTCCCACCACAAGGTACTGAAGCCAGGTGGCCTCGACGGGAGGCTCCCTGAATGTGGAAGGAGCCGCGAGGGGAGGGCAAGGAAGGGGCACGCCGCCCGGGCTGCTCTCCAGGAGCAGCTGACGGCCGCGTGGTGCTTGTCAGCTGCCTACGACCTTCTGTTCACCAACTGGGAAACCGAGACTGAACTGGGTCTCTGTCCAGGGCAGAACACGTAAAGAGGCCTTCCTGGGATTCCCGGCCTGACACGCGTTTCCAGGACACCTGCTGTGAAACGCCCCTGCTGTGGCTGGACCTAATTCCAAGACGTGGGGACGGGACCGAGAGAGGTCTGGTGGCATAGTTTCCAAAGGCACCTCGGAGCCCAGGGGCCCACACAGCAGAGGCAGCTTGCCCAGGACATTCGTACTCAAAGTCACCTTGAGTCCACGGCCACGCTCGCTTCTCTATCTTCAGTGGCCGTGGCTTCCATCTGCGTCTTTTCCGTTATTTCCGATCTACTAGACGGTTGGCCGTGAACATGTTTTGACCACACGTCATGACCCTGAGCATGTCCTTCAGATCCTGGTCCCATCGGCTGACCCTCGGCAGTATTTGAAGAGCACTTGGCGTTGCTTCCCGGGTAAGTGGCCGTTCACTTAGAGCTTGTCGACCACATTGTTTTGGCTGCCCAACGGCCTTCCAAGCTGAGGCAGGCACTAGAATTCTCCCAAGGAGAGCCACATTAAAATCCGGACAGTTTTTTAAAGCATTGGAAGAACCAGAGAAGGGTAAAGACCACGAGGACTTACAGGCGTCAGACTCCAGAAAGGAGGCAAGCAAACCCGGGGTGGCGCCAGAGTCCCTCCTCAGCCTTCAGAAGCAGAGAGGCGACAAGACCGTGTGGCCTGGACCCGAAGGACGCTTCGCTGCACGGGGGACACACGACCTGGAGCTGAGGTCATCCCACAGCCAGATGGGAAAGAACAAAGATCCCGAAGCCAGAGAGCGCAGAGGACACACCCGTCCCCCGCAGCCTGCGCCCTTGGCCAGCTGAACCTGCATACGTGACAGGCAGCGAGGACAGAGGGGACCAGCCTCCCAGACCCGAGACAGGCTGGGGCTACCCACACGGGCACCGTGGAGGTGCCCAACAGACAGACCTTGGGAACACAGAGGGACAGGAAGGAGGACCGGAGGGCGGCGTGCGTGAGGACAGAGGACGCACGTTCCCTGAAGGAGCAGGACCTCGACCTACAGAGCCAAACAGGGGGACACACTCACCGCAGGGTCAACACAGGGAGGGACCACAGGCTCAGTCCCCATCACAAGGGCAGAGGTCACAGTGCCACACACCTACCACCTCAGAGGCCCACGGAACAGAAACCCAGCGGCCGAGCCAGGCTCAGCCCCCACGGGGCTGCAGTCCAGGTGTCCTCATGCTGGGTCTCATCGGAGCCTGGACCTCTCCCAAGTTCGTTCAGGTTGTTGACAGGGTTCTGTCCCTTGGGGCTGAGTGATGGAGGTCTTGCTTTCTTTCCAGCTGCCATGGGAGACCTGTGTAAGCCACTGCAGGCCATCCGTACCCCTGAGCAGTGTGCAACAGGGCTGTCTGTGCTCTTCCTCCAGTGTCACCTGAGTCAGACCTGAGCAGGGCAATCGACTCCTTGACTTAGTCACTTCCCATAGGACAGCTCTGGTTGCAATACAGAAGGGGGACCTCATGGGTGTGGAGCCCCTGGGTGTCGAGGTTTTTAGCCCCCTGTTCCCTCCTGAACTGCGGGAGAAATTGGAGGAGCATGCCCCGACCAGGACCAGAACCAAGAAAGGTAAATGTCGGCGGCTGCCTGCATCCAGCCCTCCTTCCTCGGAGGACAATCAGAGGCACCAGGGAGAACAGTCAAAGCAGGATCTCGTTGAATGAGAAAGCACACACAGCTGGTACGATGTACAGGAGCCAATCGGGGTGAAGGTCAGCAGGGTGGGGGAGTTCACGTCTACACCCATCCTACAGGCAGTCATGGGAGACAGAAGGGTTCTGAGCCTCTCCTAGAGGTGGTCCCATTCTTCATCACAGCCCACGGCAATGCCCTCTGGCTAAGCGCCAGGTGCTCTCAGCCACAGGTGGCCCCAGGACTGGGAAGCGGTAGCAGGTTAGGTTTCCTCTCTTCTGATGAACAGGCCCCATGTTACATCACGCCCTACACCTGAGGGTAGATTTCCACCTCCCTTCACAACTCCACTCTGCTGGGAGACAGGAGAGCCAGCAGCAGGCACTTGGAAGGACAGAGGCTCCTTCCACAATAAGACTGGATCTGAACAGAGATGGTGCTCGATAGGGGGGGGGGGGGGCACTCTCCACCTGAGGGTGAAGGCACTGACTGCCAGGAGGCCTTCACACACAGGAGTGGAGACTCAAGTGATTTCAGAAAGACACTTGCCAAGGCGAGGAGACACGCTGGAGGGTGACTGGGGTTAACCGAGTATCGACCGTCACTAAGAAGATCCAGATCCTTATGGGATTTACAGTGTACAAAGAACTAAGATATGATCACGGGTGCCCCAGACAGGAGTCAGGTGGAGCAATGTCCTGATCTCCCAAGAAGCAGGGACAGTGATACTCTGACTTCATTCCAATCGATTGAGGGCGTGTGTATGACCCGCGCGGCTCCCACTGACGGCAAGCAAGGACACCCAGGCCACGGGTAAGGCCAGCCGTAAAGATGGAGAAACACCAGACCGCTCAACGCAAAGCAGGAGAGAGGACCGACAGCACCCCCAGGAACATGGCGAGATCCCCATTAAAAACTGGGTTGTGTCACTATGTCGTATCACCAACAGTGCTCAGCCTAACGACAAAGGAAAGGTCCTGTCACCTACCTGAATATCCAAGTTATCCTGCTCAGAGAATTGAAAAAGAAAAACACTGAAAATACCAACAAACACCGAGCCGACTTTAAAGCAAGAGTCTTTTCTGGAGATAAAGAGGGACATCTCAAACTTGAAAAAGTAAAACTTAATAGAAAGATCAAATCCTAAATTTATGTGACCTAATAACACAGTTTCAAAACAAAAAACAGAAACAGAAAATTGACTAAAAAGGACAATAGAGAAATCCACCCAAAGAAAGACTTAAAAGCAGCTCTGAATAAAAAATAAACAGAAATACGTGAAAACGCACATCAAAACTGACTGACTTTTCCAATTCACATAAAATATTTACAAATACTTTTCATATTATGGGTAAAAAGCAATTTGAAATACATCCTAAGTGATTATATATGTTCTCCAGCTTCAGTGGGATAAGATCAATAACCAAGACATAACTAAAAGTTCCAGGTCTTTAGAAATTAAGCAATACATTTCTAAATAGAGCAAAATGTGAGGGATAAAACGCACATTAGAAGGGCGGGGAGTGATTTTATTTTATTTTATTTTTTTGGTGTTAGGTTTTTTTTTTTTAAAGAGAGAGGAGGGGGAGAGAGAGAGAGAGAGAGAGAGAGAGGGGAGAGAGAGAGAGAGAGAGAGAGAATTTATTTATTTATTTATTTTAGTTCTCAGCGGACACAACATCTTTTTTGGTATGTGGTGCTGAGGATCAAACCCGGGCCGCACGAATGCCAGGCGAGCGCGCTACCGCTTGAGCCACATCCCCAGCCCCGGTGTTAGGTTTTTTGAGCTCTTTATATATCCTAGAGACAATGCTTTATCAGAGGTTCATGTGGCAAAGATTTTCTCCCAATCTGTAGGCTGGCTCCTCGTGTTATTAATTTTTTTTTTTTTTGTGGAGCAGAAGCTTTTTTAATTTGAATACACCCCATTTATTAATTCTTGATTTTACTTCTTGCACTTTAGGAGTCTTGTTAAGGAAGTCAGATCCTAGGCTGACGTAGTGAAGATTTGGGCCTATTTTTTTTTTTTATTAGGCGCACGGTCTCTGTCTTAGTGCCTAAGTATTTGATCCACTTTGAATTGATTTTTGTGCAGGGGGAGAGATAGAGGCTTAATTTCATTTTGCTATATATGAATGTCCAGTTTTGCCAGCACCATTTGTTGGATAGGCTCTCTTTTCTCCACTGAATGTTTTTGGCACCTTTGTCTAGTATGAGATAACTATTTATGGGGGTTTGTCTCTGGGTCCTCTATTTTGTACCACTGGTATACAAATCTATTTTGGCACCAACACCATGTTGCTTTTGTTACTATAGCTCTGTAGTATAGTTTAAGGAACTGAACAGACACTTCACAGAAGAAGAAATACAATTGATCGACAAATATATGAAAAAGCATTCAACATCTCTAGCAACTAGATAAATGCAAATCAAAACTACTCTAAGATTTTATCTCACTCCTGTCAGAATGGCAGTCATCAAGAACACAGGCAACAATAAATCTTGGCGAGGATGTGGGGGAAAAGGCACACTCATACACTGCTGGTGGGACTGCAAATTGGTGCAACCACTATGGAAAGCAGTGTGGAGATTCCTCAGAAATCTAGGAATGGAACCACCATTTGACCTAGCTATCCCACTCCTCTGTTTATACACAGAGTACTTAAAATCAGCATCCTATAGTGACACAGCCACATCAATGTTTATAGCATCTCAATTCAAGATAGCTAGACTATGGAACCAAACTAGGTGTCCCTCAGTAGATGAATACATAAAGAAAATGTGGTATCTATACTCAATGGAATATTTTTACTCAACTTTAAAGAAGAGTGAAATTATGGCATTTGCCAGTAAATGGTTGGAGTTGGAGAATATCATGCTAAGTGAAATAAGCCAATCCCACAAAACCAAAGGCCAAATGTTTTCTCTAATACTCTGATATTAATTCACCATAAGTCAGGGACACTAGGGAAGAATAGCATGACCTTAGATTAGGTAGAGGGAAGTGAAGGGAGGGGAGGGGAGGAGATGTGGGATAGGAAAGATAGTAGAATGAAGCAGACATCATTACTGTAGGTATCTATGTGACTCTATGACCAATGTGATTCTGCAACATGTGCACTCAGAAAAATGAGCAGTTATACTCCATCTATTTATGACATATCAAAGTGCGTAAGTGCATTCCACTGTCATGTATAACTAATTAAAACAAATTTAAATTTTTTTTAAAAAAAAAGAAGGGCAGTGAGGCTGGGTCAGCAGACAGAGTCTGTTTTTCAAAACTGCGAGTCAATGGAAAGAGGAATGACACAAGTTGAAAACTGCAGGAGGGACTTTTAACAGGCCAAGTTAATCCTTGAAAAAGGCAAATAAGATGAATGAATCCCCAGCGAGACCCACAGGGGGTGGGGGCACGCAGCACCAATGAGAAACAGAGTCAGAGTCGGAGGACCGAGGGCCACCAGCGGCTCCTCAACCCAATGCCCAGCACAGGACACGGCCAAGTTCCGAAGGTGTGCGTCCCAGGAGGCTCACACAAGGGGGCGGAGAGCGTGCTGGCCAGGTGCGCCTAACAGGGACCCAGCACCCAGACACACAGAGGACCCGCGAAACCACCAGAGCGAAGACCAGCGCCCAACGAAATCTAGGCCAAGGGCGCCAGGGAGCCCCGCTCGGGGAGCCGGAGGAGATGCCCAGGACCTGGTCAGCAGCAGACTGTACTCTGGAGCCACAGTGCCACGCCCTTCCCACCCACTGAGACGACTGTCCAGAGACGCACAGTGAGAACTGTCAGGAAGGATGAGCACGCGCTGGGACCCAGACTTGCTGGTGGGAGAGTGACAGGCAGCCACGGTGGAAAGAGTTCGGCAGTCTCTGAGGAAGTTAAACAGAGGAACGACAGGACAGTAATTCCATTTCCATATACACACACACAAAGAAAGCATGCAACCATATAAAAAAGCATTCACAGCGGCCTAGCACAGGTCCCCAGAAGCCAAAACAGCAAGAATGTCCATCAGCTGATGAACAAAATATGGAGCACACAGGCAGTGGAATATTATTCAGCTATAAAAAAGGAACAAAACACCGATGTGCACATGCAAAAGAAGCCAGACCAAAAGAGGCCACATGAGGTAGGGTTCCATTGCCATTAAATGAACAGAGGAGGCAACTCCTGACAGACGAATCATAGTAGAGGTGAACAGAGGCTAAGGGAAGGGAGATGAGGAAGTCTTGTTTAACGTGTATGGTGATGAAAATTTTCTGGAATTAGGTAGTAATGATGGTTGGGCACATTGAGGTGTGCCAGAAACCTGCCTTACATGCTTTAAAGTGTCTAATAGATAAAGTGTTAAAGATTATGTTACATAAAACTTATCACTCAAAAAAATGACTATACAGATGGAAAAATGTGGGTTTATAATTTTAAAGTCTTAATATTTTTAAAGTAGTCTTCCTCTGCAGGTCAATACATGGACTTGATGTCATCCCAGCAAACCCTCCAGCACATTTTTGTACATGTGTGGACGCTGACGAAGGCATTCTACTGGAAATGCAAATGTCAGGAGTAGCAAAGAGAATCTTCAGAAGAGGAGGACACTGGGACCTTACGATCCTTATTTCAGAGCCGTTGTAAAGGGACCGCGTTGCTCTAATGAAGTGCCCGGCAAGGACCAGCAAAGCAGCACGAGATGTCCATGACAGATTCATGCACGTAGCCAGGACTTGCCTCAGAGGTGACAAGAGACACAACAGGAAACTGACAAGGACTGTGTGAAGTCACCGTCAGTCCCTTGTACACCCACACCAGGACTCGCGAGTCTCGGTCGCACCTCACCAGGCACCCATTGTCCAGGCCATGTCGTAGGCCTGTGCGTGAAAAGTGACCCTCTTTGTAGGGTTCCTTAAACAGAAAGAACTTTGCACCAGGCCAGACTGTTGGCCGAGGACGCTTCATGAAAACTAAGAACACTGTCAACCCTGAAGCCGCACCAAGCAGCCAGCCACAGTGAGGAGACTCTGCACACAAAGACCCCAAAGGTTCTGTATACGTGATACATGAAGAACTCCTACACATTGATTTCCTAGAAACAAAGTCAAAAAATGTGGGCAACAGCCTTGAATAGTCTCTACAGAATGTTCACTGAGCACCCCAACATGATTATCATTGCAATATGCAGAAGTGAACTTGAGTCGTACACTGCCACCCACCCGCCCGCGTGGCTGAAGTAGAGCAAGACAATATCAGGAATCAGCAAGAAGGCCCAGTAGCTAGGACCCTCGCGCCCCTGGCAGACAGGTACCCACACGAGCACAAGAGATAGGCACGCGTTGTAACTTCCAAACCCCCAGAAGCTCTCCCACAGCAGAGCAGATGAACAGCGTGGAGTGTGCTCAGTCCTGGGCCCTCACGGTGATGACAGGAAGTCCCAGCTCCGCCCCAGGACTGCCCAAGCATGGTCACCGTGAGAGAAGACGCACCTGAGAACATTTCTGTGTAGTTCACACCCATGATCTAGAAACAGGCAAACTGGCCTGTGACGGGGGAGCTGGGCCGCGACACCCTTCCTCAGGGGTCACTCCAGGAGCACAGAAGGCCTGGGGATGCTGGTGATTTCCTTGTCCTGACTGGACCAGTGGCCACCTTCTAAATCACTTCATGGCCCTGTGTTTTGCTGTACTTATGCTGTATTTTATTTTAAAATGCTGCCAGGTACGTGTTGGGAAGGAGGGAAACTAACTTTCACCTCCTGCAAAAGCACACCCTGTCTTGGTCCATCTGGGCTGCCCCAGCCAGGGCCCTGTAAGCTAGAGAACGCACGGCTCACACTTTGGAGGCCGGAAGCCCAAGGTCAAGGCTCTGGCAGGGTTGGTGTCTGGAGATGGCCCCCAGCTCACAGATGGCACCTCTTCCAGCAACCCTGCTGCGTCTGCACCTGGTGAAGCCCGGGCCAGCTCTCTGGGGCCTCTGACATGGGCACCAAGCCCCAGAGGCAGCCTTCACCCTCCTGACCCTGTACATCCTGGAGGCCTTGCTCCCAACACTGCTCACCGAAGGTCGGGATTCCAACATGTGACCGGGGACACAAACATGAGGACCCCAGCCTCTCCATCCACTTGACAGAGGAAACACCACCCAGCGTGCCCCTGCGGAGGCTGTGGGGGTGGGTGGGCTGTTTTTGTGTATCATTCAGCGTTTCCTCTCTACTTTTGATCCTGTTTCTCTTTTCATAATAAAAGGGCTTTGAAAGTTTTATCAATTATTTTAAAGGTAAAAAAACCAAACCGTCCTCCCTAATAAATAAAATTTAAAAGCCTAAAGTAATTTGTACGCGTAGACACCAAGCTCTAATATCTCCATTTAAAACCTGATGGAGGAAAATAAATCTCAAACCCCTGCCAGACCCAAATCCACTTAGGAACCGTCTGCTCTCCCCAGGCCCAGTGTGAGCAGGTCTGGACGGCACTGCCAGAAACATATGGCCCCGTCCCCCACCGCGCAGCTCACAGCAGTCCCCTGACTGCTGTGGGGATGGCTAGACAAGGGATGGCAAGAGGCTGCGACGGAGGCAGCGTCCCAGGCCAGCACCCCAGATGCCCAGTGCAGCGGCACCAGGTTCCCGCCTCCTGGAGCCTCCCGAGTGCTGGGCACACCCTGGCCTGGGAAGGATCTGCCCCTGGACCCACTTCCTCCCCTGCAAACATGACGCCTGACGGTGAGGAGGAGCAGACGGGTGAGCCCATCCATCACGCTCAGGTGAAGGCCATTACCGCGTGTTCAGTGGAGAAGAAAATCACCCCCCAGCTGGGCTGGAAAAGAGGGACCGCCACAGAACAAAGCGGTGGCCAGCGCGGCTCTGCACCTGGGTGTTGGCTCACTTCCTGTGGAGCAGGAGGCAGGCCATGTTCTGGGGACAAAGGAGTGACCTGCAGTGAGCCCAGGGACCCCTTCCCCCAGGCCACCCCTCCCCCAGGGACCCCTCCTCCAGGGCACCCCTCTCCCCAGGGAACCCCTCCCCCAGGGAACCCCTCCCCCAGGGCACCCCTCTCCCCAGGGAACCCCTCCCCCAGGGCACCCCTCTCCCCAGGGAACCCCTCCCCCAGGGAACCCCTTCTTCCAGGGCACCCCTCCTCCCAGGGCCCACCACTGCCCAGGGAACCCCTGCTCCAGGTCACCCCTCCCCCAGGGCACCCCTCTCCCCAGGGCACCCCTCCTCCAGGAACCCCTCCCCCAGGGTACCCTTCCCCTCAGGACACCCCTTCCCCAAGGCACCCCTCCCCCAGGTCACCCCTCCCCCAGGGCACTCCTCTCCCCAGGGAACCCCTCCCCCAGGGCACCCCTCCCCCAGGGTACCCTTCCCCTCAGGACACCCCTTCCCCCAGGGAACCCCTCCCCCAGGTCACCCCTCCCCCAGGGCACTCCTCTCCCCAGGGAACCCCTCCCCCAGGGCACCCCTCTCCCCAGGGCACCCCTCCCCCAGGGCACCCCTCCCCCGGGGCACCCTCCTGGCATGGCAGTCCTCCTGCAAGAGCGCCTGCTTCCCTGTACAGCGAGGTGGGAGGCTCCGAAGGAGCCGTACATGACACCCTGACGGTGGGGTGCAGGACCACAAGATGGCCCAGGTCCCGCTGTCCTGCGTTGGTGTACGAGCTGTCACAGAGCAGCCTTCAGGACAGATGGTGTCCCCCTGGCACGTCACCCTGCTGCCAGTGCCACAGCAGGGAGCTCGCTGCCTTCTGAAGGATCCGCTTCCTGGGCGGATGCAAGAGCCTACACCCCTCCTGTGCCCGACCAGGGAGCCCAGGCCAGCACCTGCCCAGGCCCCGCTGGGCCACAGGGAGAGAGGCCGGCAAAGCCTGGCGCTCACGTGTGTGTCAAGAAGACCCCGCCCCTTTCCATGGTTTTCACTGTGCGTGTTTGCGGGCTGCAGTGTGTGCTAATTCAACCAACGTGTGCTCAGCAATCAGGCTGGCCACGGGCCCGTCTCCTTACACGTTTTTAATTTGATTAATGTGTAACAATTGCACACATTAAGGCATCAAGTGACCTGACCTTGTCCCAGAGGCACAGTCCAAATCTTTGGCTTTTGTGAGTTGCTCCAAACGGGCTCATGTTCCGCCTGCCTGACGCGCCAGGCCGCAGAGCCCAGAGTGGGCCAGCACTGAGCTCCACGGTGCAGTTGAGCCCCGTGGCCACCGCCTGCCCCCACAGTCCACAAGGCCGTGCCCAGCTCACACCTCCCCACGCCAGACCCGGCATCCGGGTCCCTCCGAATCACACTGAGAGCCCCATGCAGGGCCAAGCCCAGGGGTAGAGGTTCCAAAATGAGGACACAATTGTGAGAAGTGATAAACCATGTTGGCAAAAGCTGGACATGTTCTCCTGGACTTGACAGCGGCAGAGGAGGCGGTGCGTCCTCCTGCGCCTGGAGGAGTGCCTGGCCCCGGCAGGAGAGACAGGGTGGAGCTCCGCACCAGGAGCTGACAGAATCACAGACTGAGCCAGGAGCCTCGTTTTTTTAAGCAGGAGAAAGAAAAGGCTGCAGCCCTGCTCATGGGCAGTGCCTTAGGTCAAATGAGGTGCCTCAGAAGAGGAGGGAGATGGACTCCTGGGGACCTGGCCAGCCTCCCCTGCCTTTTAAGGAAGATGCACTGGTTGGGTAACTGCAGTACCAAACTGAGGATGTCATAGGGGCTGGACCTTGGCCAGAGGGCCAGAGGGGTCAGAGCCAGCACATGGAGCTGCCCAGGTGCAGGTGGGCCCAAGAAGGGTCACTGACATCCCTCAGGTGGAGATTCCTTCCTGAACACCCACAAGTGGACTCGGTGGACATCGGGGACCCTCTTGTGGTTTTGCACCTCGATATTTGATCCGCTCTCTTTGGGTCATTTTCCCCATTTACTAGGAACGCCCAATTAGTGCATATGGGTCACGCCATCGTGCAGAACATGCTCATTTGCAGAATCACATGATGTTATGTAGCAGAGCCAGACGTGCCCCACCTGAAACCGAGCGGAGATCCACCTTCCCTACCCCTGACTGCTGGGCTTCAAGCGCTGGCCTGGCCTGCTGGGTGGGCTACTCCTTCCTGCAGAGAAGGAAGGTCGGGTTTGCTGGGGCAGCAAGCGTTAGCAGCCCAGGCCCGGACGCCCTGAGGCACACGTTGCTCTCCATGCTCTGTGGATCCACCACGGGGGACTCATCGGCTTCCTCTTTGTTAATTGATACAGTGTGGATTCTTCTCACAATCAAGACACTTTGTCCAACAGACGCGTCACCAGACCCGTCACCAGACCATCAACCAACAGAGCAGCTCCTTCCCTTACCAGGGGCCCACAGTCAGGGGCAGAACTGCAGCCGGGGACTGGCCCTTCTAGTTCCGAAGGTGGTGGCCCTGCTAGTAGAGGACTGATGGGCAATAGAGACCTGCAGGTCCGGCCTCCCCACTTTAATTCCGAGGACTGGTCCAGCATTCCCTCACAGTGTGCGTTGGTCCACTCCTGGCTTTACTGCCGAGAGTCCTGTCCCTCCCCCAAAAGCTCTGCTTCACCTACCTGGATTACAAAAGGAACAAAGACCAATGTTTCCTTTCCGATTTAATACCATCCATTTTACCCATTTTAAAGGGAGATTATTTTATAGAAATGGCATGTAAATCCACAAAATCAACAAAGTCACTTTCCTTTGGACTCTAGACAAATAACCTGAGAATAATCCTGATGAGATGGTGTTTGCAGAGCGAAAAGCCCTGAGAAACAAATAAATAAGTAGCTCAGCACCTCAGTGTGGCCCTGCCCGGCCGTCTCCTGCTCACATTTGTGAATTCACAACCCTTCTTCCCGGGTCAAAGGGAACGACCTCACCGTGAGCTACAGTGAGTCTGCGAGGCTGCTGCGAGGCCTGCGCTGCTCATTCCCATCAACAGTTGGTGGCACCGAGGTGGGCACTATGGGGAAGGTCGTGGACACCTGAATCAGATGCTGTCTCTCCGTTCTCCTCAGCTTGGCCTGAGAAGACAGAACCGAGGGCACCTCCCACAGCAGGTAGCCCTCCTGGGGACACAGAAAGGCCCAGGCCTGGACAGCAGACTCTCCGGGGACACAGAAAGGCCCAGGCCTGGACAGCAGACTCTCCGGGGACACAGAAAGGCCCAGGCCTGGACAGCAGACTCTCCGGGGACACAGAAAGGCCCAGGCCTGGACAGCAGACTCTCCGGGGACACAGAAAGGCCCAGGCCTGGACAGCAGACTCTCCGGGGACACAGAAAGGCCCAGGCCTGGACAGCAGACTCTCCGGGGACACAGAAAGGCCCAGGCCTGGACAGCAGACTCTCCGGGGACACAGAAAGGCCCAGGCCTGGACAGCAGACTCTCTGGGGACACAGAAAGGCACAGGCCTGGTGGGACACACGCTCCATCCCTTTATGAAGATCCAGTTCATTCCCAAACAGAGGAATCAGAGATTCATTATTCAGATGGTAAAGAATCTCATCATACAAATATTCCAAGTGACCAGTGTACTTATTTTCAAATTTAAACAAAACATAAACATTCTGATTTGTATCCATTCCTTAAGGAACGCAGATTTTCTACAAAGGGTACACCTAGGTTTCCATGAGGCCATGCATGTGATAAAATGTACTTTCAGCATTAATATATATTCCTTCCCTTTTTAACGTAGTCATGCACAGAGACATTTTTCAAGGGCAGAGTTATACAAATTGCACAGCCTGGGCCTGAATGCATATTTTTTTTTTTAGTTTTTTGAGTAAGAAACCTAAAATATTCTCTGATCCAAAACTTGGTACTACCGAAGTTCTGCATCAAGGGCTGCAGCAGGGTCCAAAGGTGGGGATAGTTCTCTGTTCAGAAGGTCCAGGCGTAGCCCAGGCCTCTTGGCTTCTGCTCCCATCCCCCCATCATGGATGGGGGCCCTGGGAGGGCAGTGTGGAGGCCACACTGGACCTCGGGGAGTACTCTGAGCAGAGCTGGAAGGCTCTGATAGGCTGTGCCAGGAAGACCCCTTGGGCAGGCTGATGGAGGCCGGGCTGGGGTGACCCCGGCAGGCACCGGTTGGAAGGCAGGGACTGGAGTCAGAAAGCACATCATGGGCCTTGAAGGCGGTCACACTGGTGGTCTAAAGGAGAATGGGTGACCTCAGATTTCAGGAACCTGGAACCCCGAGGCTGGTGACCCACTTTGCGGTGAATGAAGGGTGAGCTTGGAGTCAGGGACGCGCCGACACCAAGGCATGGCGGGGCACTACCAGGCAGTGGACCTGCCGTGGACAGCAAATGGCGGCCATTAGTGGCTCCAGCCTTCTAACCACACCTACAGCTCTGCTGGGCCCTGCCTCTCTTCGTGGAGCTCAGAGGTGATGAGAAGAGGCAGAGCTCGGCAAGTCACTGACACAGAGGGAGGTCTTTTAGATTTCAATGTATCAATCCTGCGGTGCCGAGAGGCGGCTGATGTCCACACTGCTCACCAGTGTTCTCATTTACCTGCCTCCTAAACACGCAGCGAGGCTCTGCTCTGGGTGCACGGGAACATGGTCGGGGGCAGACCTGGCTGCTGGTCATGGGGCCGTGGTCTGTGGGGGGCAGACCTGGCTGCTGGTCATGGGGCCGTGGTCTGTGGGGGCAGACCTGGCTGCTGGTCATGGGGCCGTGGTCTGTGGGGGGCAGACCTGGCTGCTGGTCATGGGGCCGTGGTCTGTGTGGGGCAGACCTGGCTGCTGGTCATGGGGCCGTGGTCTGTGGGGGGCAGACCTGGCTGCTGGTCATGGGGCCGTGGTCTGTGGGGGGCAGACCTGGCTGCTGTTCATGGGGCCGTGGTTGGGGAACAGACCTGGCTGCTGTTCATGGGGCCGTGGTTGGGGGACAGACCTGGCTGCTGGTCATGGGGCCGTGGTTGGGGGACAGACCTGGCTGCTGTTCATGGGGCCGTGGTCTGTGGGGGGCAGACCTGGCTGCTGGTCATGGGGCCGTGGTTGGGGGACAGACCTGGCTGCTGGTCATGGGGCCGTGGTCTGTGGGGGCCAGACCTGGCTGCTGGTCATGGGGCCGTGGTCTGTGGGGGGCAGACCTGGCTGCTGTTCATGGGGCCGTGGTTGGGGAACAGACCTGGCTGCTGTTCATGGGGCCGTGGTTGGGGGACAGACCTGGCTGCTGGTCATGGGGCCGTGGTTGGGGGACAGACCTGGCTGCTGTTCATGGGGCCGTGGTCTGTGGGGGGCAGACCTGGCTGCTGGTCATGGGGCCGTGGTTGGGGGACAGACCTGGCTGCTGGTCATGGGGCCGTGGTCTGTGGGGGCCAGACCTGGCTGCTGGTCATGGGGCCGTGGTCTGTGGGGGGCAGACCTGGCTGCTGTTCATGGGGCCGTGGTTGGGGGACAGACCTGGCTGCTGGTCATGGGGCCATGGTCTGTGGGGGCCAGACCTGGCTGCTGTTCATGGGGCCGTGGTCTGTGGGGGACAGACCTGGCTGCTGTTCATGGGGCCGTGGTTGGGGGACAGACCTGGCTGCTGTTCATGGGGCCGTGGTTGGGGGACAGACCTGGCTGCTGGTCATGGGGCCGTGGTTGGGGGACAGACCTGGCTGCTGGTCACCAGAACCATGCTCTAACTTGTTCTGAGCCTCAGGAGTCCTGGAATGCTCCTCCTCTAGGAGTGGTTGGTGCTGGGTCCCTGTTGCTGTCACTCAGCATGAGCTGGCTCCCTCACATCAGCATCCCCAGGACGGACGCCGAGTCCCCACACCGTACGGTGCAGGCTGTCCCCGCACCCGAGGCCCTTGGTCCACAGCAGGGAGTTAAAATGTCCTGTGAGCTAATGTGTGGAAGTGTGCCTCGCTGCTGAACACCCGCTCCGCCCCAGTCAACCCCTACACATTATTTGAGGATTGTGACCTCTGATAGAGCCTTATATGATCCATTTCTCAAACACGCATTTCACAAGGTATTTGAAGTTCCATGGCACGTGACGACACGCATGAGTAACAATGGGCTCAACTTCATCTGCAGTATCATTTGGCGTTTGTACACCCACTTCTTACATCTGCCTCCTTGTCAGGGAAGTGAAATTTGCCGGTTCTGATTGTGTGCTTCCTGATTTTGCCTCGTACTTCTCAGATTTTCTTTTTTTGGGTATTCTTGTAATGAACAACCATCATGTGTTTGTCCTAGTCCCTGAACTTCACTAATACCGAGTGCCTTCCCGACTCTGCGTTTGGGCCCAGTCTCCGTGTCATTGAAGTCGTACTCTCTGGCTAGGCTTCTCGGCTCTCATTGCTTAGCAGACCTTTCTCGTTAGTTCTCTGTGAACCTTTTCTTGCAGTCTTGCTTCATACATTTCTCCTGTGGATTGAACATTGAGTATTGATCGACTACTGGAATCCACACTGAAAACAAGGGAGTGGCTCCAAAGGAATTTGAAAGGCTGACTTTATCCGTTTTTTGAAAGAATAAGAAAGCAGTAAAAACATTCTACAATGCAAATATGGACTGACTTGGGCTGAAATCATTCACAGTGATCCAGAGGGACCATCCTTGAGACAGTCAACAGCGTGTTTGCCAGGAGGAGGACAGGTAACAGCCCAGCACCCTTCACAACAGCCTGGTGTCTCACTCCACTACCCGTGGCCCCTCATCCTCCCACACACCAGCCTGGGCTGCCCGCGGAGTGGCAGTGGGCAGGAGGGCCATCGAGGCAGGTGAGCTTCCAGAGGCCTGGACGGGGTCTGGAGGGAGGTGGCCCATCCTGGGAGTGGTCAGGCGACGTGAGCCCACCAGGAATGGCGCTCCAGGGGGACGCGGCTCGTGGCGGCCAGAGCACAAATAGGCAGGGGCAGATCTGGGGCCGTCCTAGACAGCCAGGCACACAGGCCTCGCCCTGCACGGATGCACCCTCTCTCCTCACCTCGGCTGCTGCAGCCACCTGTGACTTGGGCCACCAAGTGTCCTCTGCCGCAGCAGCTCCCCCAGAAGCCACCGCAGGCAACGATGTGGAGGGAAGACCAGTAACAGAGAACGTCACCTGGCAACAGAACACCCACGTTTTCTGATGTGGACACCGAAAGTCGGAGACCAGACTTGGAGATGATACTGGGGACTTTTCCAGATCTTTCTGTTCTTCGACATGTTGCTATTTCTTAAGTGAAAAGCTAAGAAAGGGAGCCAGCTAAGAAAGCATGGCTCCCTTAAAAGCCTGAAGACCAGGTCAGCTCTGCTCTCCAGAAAGGATGGAGACCTGGCGTGCCCTGCTCTGACACTGAGACCTCAGAGACGGTGGCGAGGGATGCCAAGCAGGCCAACTGCTTCAAAACTAAGTCCCCACCGTGGCCCTAAGTTATGGCCCTGTGAGGCCTTCACACCCCCAGGCACCTTTCCAGCTGGCCTCCGTGGGCAGGGTGGCAGGCCTCAGTTGGCCCAGCAGGCCCTGTGCTTCCTAGGAAGGGGCAGTGACTGTGGGGAGCCCCTTTGGTCCCTGTGCCCTGCCCTCTATTTCCCCCTGGAATGCAGACACGAAGGCTGAGGTTGTAGCAGCCAGATTGAGACCCAGGTGACAAGCTTGAGGATAAAGGAAAGGAAAGACGGGAAACCGTAGTCCCAGAAGACACTGCATATGCACCAGCTGTATACGTCTACCTTTGGCTTGCTGCCGGCCAAGAAACCGGCCCACTTCTTGGCACCACTTTTGAAGGATGTCCCGGCCCTGCTCCTCCCAGCACAGCAAGTGCTCTGCT
Source organism: Spermophilus citellus (assembly GCF_964194105.1). Classification (NCBI taxonomy): domain Eukaryota; kingdom Metazoa; phylum Chordata; class Mammalia; order Rodentia; family Sciuridae; genus Spermophilus; species Spermophilus citellus. Next base: position 115,160,596 of record NC_138193.1, on the reverse strand, counting down.
GCAAGGTCGTCGAAGGATTGGGGAATAACCTGCTTAGATTTTACTGTGTCCTCGAGCAATATTCCATTCTAAATTTTAAAATTTTTGTTAGAATTAACATAAAAATCCTCTTGTGACTTTTGATGATTCAGTAAAAACAGCAATTTCATTCCTAGTGAGTTGTGGCCAAGGTGACCTCTGCTTACTCAAATCCTCCAAAAAGTCTGACTAGGTAAACCTCTGGGTGACCTGCGTTGAGAAGTAGCGGGCAGGAAGGAAGGGCGAGTGGCCCTGCCGATGTCCAGGAGGCCTTCAGAGGACAGGCACAGCTCAGGAGGCACCACACACAATCCTGGAAGAGCTCCACCTGAGGTGGCGCAGCACCGTGGGGTGGCCTCCGTCAGACGGGGCACCCATGGCCTCCACCTGCCCGGGGGACACAGGAGGCGGCTTCCACAGAGCCATGCTGTGCATGGAGGGAGCGGCTCTGGAAGGGCAGTGGAGCTCATCTGGGCCTCCGCAACCTCGCAGCACGGAGGGTCTGCACACACCAGTGCACACCCATGAGCAGGTGGCCCGGGGCATGACCAGTGCTGAAGACTGCAGGGGACGGGACTCCCAGTCCAGGGCACCAGGGTAACAGACACGGTCGGCTCATCACAGAGGGTCCTTACACGGCACGTGAGGGCGCGTGTGGAACAGAGACGCATCATAAATCAGACACCATCGAGCTTACTAGTTCACTGCATAGCTTGCCCCCGAAACTCAATCATAAGAAGTAAACTTTCAAATTAAAAGTAAAATACAAACCAAAAATCAATTGCCCTGAAAATGAAGATGAGACCACTATCTTCACAACCCTTCAAATGCACATAGACTATTAATTTATGTTGCTGATCTTACCACATCTATTAATACGATATTAAACAATTGTGGAAATTCTGCAAACATTAAAGAACTTAATGATGTTAAGACGATGACATTACAGACACAGAAACGGAGGGGGAGTGAGGGGAGGCTCAAGAGCGCAGATTCCCTCTTGTAGCCGCAGGTCGATGATCTAAAGTTAAAACACGGACTTACAAGTGCACGTTCTGAATTCTTACTTCACGATACTTTACATAGCCCTGGAATCACACTTTAGGAGGTTTCGAATGCTAAGCCATGGGCTGGGCTGCCTTTCCATTCCTGCCTGTGTGGCTTGCTGTTTTTGTGATGCTGTGTGTTGTCTGTAGAAATGGTGAAGTCATTAAGATTCTCAACAGGAAGCCGACACCTCGGTGCAGCCTGGGTTCTCCACCGAAGCTCATTAATGGGAGAGAGATGGTGGATCGGTCCACAGCTTTGCTCTGAGAACCTGACCATGGAGGCCAAGAGGGCCGCACCCTGCCCTCCGACCCGGGGACCAGGAGACCCACGGAGTGAGCTGAAGTCCATGCTGGGGTCCGGAGGCAGGAGGCAGGTCCCTGCTGGGAGACATGGGGCAGCCAGAGAATTCTTCTCATCAGCCATTCTCTGCTCTGGCCTCCGTGGCTGGATGAGGTCCACCACAGCAGGGAGGCCACCTGCTCTGCCCCTTCCCTGGACACCCTGCTTCCCACCTGAGTGACCGCTCCTCCGCCCACCCTGGGGAGCTTTCCAGGCCTGGAGCCACCAAGCTTCCCCTGGCCCTGCCCACCTCCCTGCCTCCTTAAGGTCAGAGACACGGTCTGACGTGTCTGCATGCTCCCGACATCTCCACAGTTCCTGGCACAGACTAAGGTTCAAAGTTTTGATCTGCTGAATTCAATCATCAAGGGAAGAATTTTAATCTGGTGTACAAAGTCTCTAAAATTCTGTATTTTATCCTGATTCCTGTCAGTTCGATCCCATGATTTTGGACATGGCATTTACATTTGTTTTTAAGGTAAATATAAATAGGGGCCCTCTTGCCAGTACATTTTATTAGTAGGAGGAGGAAATCAATCAGATTTCACGTAATAGCCTCCACCGTCCTCGGCCTTCTTAACAAGGCAGGAAGCAGCAGCAAGACCGCAGGAGAACACACACCTCCTCGGCCCTCACAGCAGTCATGACCGGGCTGTGGGGTGGCTGGAGGAGACATCAGGCCTCTCCCTCGCACACTGCATCCGCCCTGCCCCACGGGCCCGCAGAGACCCCGTCCTCCCGTGGGCCCCGCCCCGTCCGCCTCCTGCCGCCTGCCGAGAGGCGCTGGGCTCTAATTGCAGTCTTATCAATCAAAGGGACGTCAGCTTGCGGCACAGCCTCTCTGGCTGGAGTTAATTAGAACGCTGACATTTCCCAGACTGTCAGCCAAGTGAATGCCGAGGAAGACGTGCGTGTACGTGCGATGTGTAAACACAGGCTGTCAGAGAGGCCCGCGGAACACGCCTCGCCCTCCTGGCAGGCACTGCCCACTGCCAGCAAGGCACTCAAACACCTCCATGTCCCCGCACGGTGACAGCCCTGCCTCGCTCCTGTGCAGGTGGTCAAGGGCAGGCTCACCGCCTGTCCCAGCACCATCGCGACAGTCACCCAGTGAAAATGAGTGCCAAGGTCCAGGGTGAGTGGCCACATGCCCTATCCCGGCCATCCAGTTGGTACTCTGTGCTGTTAGAATCCCATCCGCTCAAGGCATCAGGCCACCTCACGTTCCCTCTGGGTGGCACCACAACAGGATGCAGGAAGTGCATGGAGGCAGACAGAGAAAGCTGAGAGTCACAGCTGATGTCACCACCCTGGAACTTGCACCTGACTCTAGGCTTCTGACACTGCAACCCTCACCCTGGAGGGAAAGAGCGTAGGAAACGCACACTTGCTGCTCTAGAGAGGAAACGGGACCCTGCTCCAGTCAGAGTCACTGAAAGGGCACACACTGCCAAATGTGGTCGCTACACGTAAGAAGTGACCACTGCGTTCTAAAGAGGCCGCAAGGTACGACCACCGCCTCCTGAAAAGCAGGCGGTCTCATAGTGGAGGGCCCAGCAGGCCTCGCAGGCCACCCTCAGCAGTATGACCCAGTCACCAAACCAGCACCCAGCGGCCAGGGGAGGTCCCAGTGCCCTCTGCAAGGCTTCTGGTCAGTGGAGGGTGAGGGGCACAGCCTTGAGTGAGTGTGGCAAGGTGGCCGTGGAGGATCAGATCGCACCTGACCTAGGCAGGACAGGAAAGAGGGAGTGGAGCTCTCTAAGCCCAGAGAAATGCCCACGTCAGGGCTCTGGGCCCAGGGAGCCCACACTAGGAAAACCAGAGGGTCAGTGACTAGGCTGCAGGGAGGACGGAGGGGACGGGAAGGAACGGGGCTGCAGAGACAGGCACAGTCCAGGCCAGGAGTCCAGGGGACAGGAGGAGCCGCGACACCCAGAGGCTTGGCAGAGGCTGCACGGAAAGGTTGGAAAATAAACTGGATCCTCTCTTCACCCCACCTCTCCAGTTCTGCCAGTCAGTCCTCTGACGGCCACTCTGGCCAGGATTTATTGAGATATGATCAGCATATCACATGACTTGCTGTTACCATGTGTGTAGCAGAATTAATGGAAACACAGAAAGCGTCTCTTCTGAGATCGGGTAAGAGGCCACGAAGCCCACTCTCACCACTTCTATTGGACATGGTACTAGAGTCACTAGCAGCGGCCATCAGACAAGAAAAACAAAAGGCAATCCCAATAAGTAAAACCACCCCCGTTTGCAGATTATATGATCTTATGTTCACAAACCCTACGGATGCCACAGAAAAACTGCCAGAACTAAAAAATCAGTTCAGGAGATTTGCAGCATACAAGTCAACATTCATCATCTCCCTCCAAGTCCAGAACATTCTGCCCACCCAGAGGAAAGGCCCCACACTTCCCACAGTCCCTCCCCTGGTCCGTCTTGTACAGCTACTACAGGTGCCCGAGGTGGGAGGGCACTTCACGGTACAGTCTCAGTCCTGGCGGTTCTAGAGGGGAGAGGCCAAGTTCCAGGGCCCGAGCTGGAAGGCAGAGGGGTGAGGGAGCCTGCGGAGGAGGACGCACCCTGCTCTCACCACAGTCCTGGCCCTCCGAGCACCCGCTCCCAGGACGCCTCGTCAGCCTTCCACAAGGGCCTGCCTCTGGCCCCCTCCATCTCACTTGCCCCCACCCCCACACCATGGCAATGTACTCCTGCTGGACCGCACAGCCCACGGCCTCACTCACCTGGGCACCTCTGCCGTCTGTCACAGCCGTGTCACCAGGTGTGCACGCCCACTCCTAGGGACTGATGAGCCGGGCATCCCTGCCTGCTTAGGGCCAGGTGTGCATCTTCTGTGGCCCTTCGCTTCTGTTGTTGAGTGACTTGTTTATTGTTGAATTACAAGTGTTCTTTACATATTCTAGACACAAGCCTCTGTCGGTATACAAACACGTCCTCCTGCTCTGTGAGCTGGCTTTTTGCTCTAGAAGGAATTGTTTTCAATGTAATTTCTTTCTGAATTTAAAAAAATTTAGTTGTTGATGGACCTTTATTTTTATTTATTTATTTTTATGTGGTGCTGAGAATCAAACCCAGTGCCTCACACATGCTAGGCAAGCGCTCTGCCACTGAGCCTCAACCCCAGCCCTCTTTCTAATTTTTATGTCGTCAAGTTTATTGATAGAAAAAAAAACAGAACTGATTTTGAATATTGATTTTTTATCCTTCAAGCTTGCTGAACTTTTTATTAATTCTAGTTTTTAGTGGCTTCCTGGCAATATTGAATGTACAAGACAACGGCATCTGTGGATAGAGATGTATTTCTTCTTTCCCAATATTCAGGTCTCTTGTTTCTTCCCTTCACCCACTTCCCAGTTAGGGCCTCCCTACAATGTGAAGGGGTGGGGTGAGAGCAGGCGTCCTGGCCTTTCCTTGGTGGTGAGTTCGTTTTCCACCATTACGTGTGATGCTGACTCTTGTCTCATAGGCCTGCGGGGCTGAGGAAGCTCCGGGTTCTGGTTTGCCGAGCTCTTTCATATAAAAGGCATTGAATTCTGTCAAAGGCTTCCCTGCGTCTATTGTGAGGATCCTGTTGTTTTATCTTTCATTTTAATATGGCGTCTCACCGTGATTTGGACATAACTCCTGGGATAAAGCCGACCTAGTTCTGTGTCATCGTCTTCATCCAGGCCTGGATTCCGATGGCGGGTATTTGGTGAGGGTTGTGTCTCATGTTCGTAAGAGATTCTGGATGTGCCTTTCTTATGATTCCATTGTCTGGTTTGGGTATTACAGTGACACTAGCCTCATATCATGAGTTGAATTTGCTTTTTTCTCTATTTTTCAGGAGAGTTTGTGAAGGGTGATGTTAATTCCTTGAATACATAGTTAAGATCACCTACAAAGCCACCTGGTTCTGTGCCTTTCACTGTGGTAAGTTTTCAAATCACCAATTTCATCTTTTCACTGTTAGGAATCAATTAAGATTTTCTATTCCATTTTCATCCAGTTTTGTAACTTTGTGTCTCTGGAAATTTAAACTAGACGGTCGAATTGCTCCAAGCACTCCCCAGTAACCTCCGTCTGTCCCAGGTCTGTGGAGAGGCCCGTTTCCATCCTGACTTTGTTCATCCCAGGGCTCTTCTCCCTTCCTGGTGTGAGAGGCAGCTTCCTGTTCCTGTAGCAAATGCCGAGCTGATGAGCTCACAGAGAGGAACCGCTCACAGCTGAGAGTTCCAGGCTGTGATGGGCAGCCCCTATGGTCAGGCCTCCTGGGAGGGAGGCAGGCAGCAAGGCAGGAGCAGGTGTGCAGCAAAGCCCTCCACCTGGTGGCCAGCACGTGGGAGAAGAGGAGAGCGGGCCCCACGACCCCCTTCAAAGGGACGCCCGCAGGACCTCAGCCCCCTCCAGCTCCCAGAAGTGCCACTCTAAGGACCAGCCTTTAGCACGTGGCAGGTGCCAAGATCCAAACCCCAGCCTGGGCACAGTGGGAAAAAAGAGTGGGACTAAGACTCGGGGGACGTGCCGTCTGCCGTGGTGACTCCCAGGCTGTGGATCGTCCCAGTGACGGTGGAGACAGCTCTTCACCCTACAGTGATGGATCCTCTGTCCTAGGATGGTGAAGAGTAAAAAGGGAAAGAGGAGGCACTGGAGAGTGAAAGTGTGTATTGTGCGCATGGGATACGTGACAACAAGCCCCGTGCACGTCACAGTGCACTAATGGAGAGGAGAGCACATCAATCGGTCAGTGAGCAAAACAGACGCACAGAGGAGGCCTAGGACAGTGCCCGGGTGCAAGCAGAGCCAAGGAGCCCAGCTCCGCGTTGCTGGGCCCTGAGGAAGGCGCTCTGACCCCGTCCCTTTCTCCTAGCACCCTCTAATTCCATCTAATTCCACTTCCTCTGCCTGGAAAGTGCCTAAAGGCCCTCTTCACAATGGCCAACCCTCCTTGTTGCCCAAGATGCCTTTCTCTTCAAGGCCAGGCTTATCTGAGAGGCGAGTACAGGCTGCGGACCCACCCGTTGCTCGTATTGAACAGGTGCAGAGGCAGGAGGATGGGAGAGTGAGAGAAAAAACAAACCGTGCAAGGACAGAGGGAAGGAGAAAGGAACAGGAGCAGCCAGGCTCAGGACGGCTCCCCTCCTGCCACCTGCTGTGAGCTCACACGAGGCCACAGCAGCTCCTGGACCCTCAGGAGGGTGCACTCCGTAGGAAGCAGGGACCTGGCACCTGCTTGCCTGGTGCTCTGCAGCCTTGCTCTTCCTCCAGACGCAGCTACAGATTTCTAAAGAGGAATTAATAATCAAATCGGTTTCAAAAGCACTGAAAAAATGGAGTGAAGGGTTCACTTAGCCGTAGAACTTCTCAGAGTGGCTCATCCTTACTAACACTGGGAAGAGCACACATGTCCCCAAGCTCTCCTGGCCAGGAACCACTTACTGAGCATCTCCTGGTGCACGTGTTCTCCCAAAGGCTTTGGAACGCGCTGGCCCCTGCTCGACCAGCTACTTAACCACATGCTACCTTGCTGCAGTCCGCATATCTCCAGATTCTAGAACAACTCACCAGAGGGGTTAGGTGCTGAGCCCCTTCCTTGTGTCGCCACACCTCTCGAGCACCTGGCCCGACCTCATGGTCCAGGTGCCAAGTAAGAGGCTGAGTAGTGCCCCAGTGACCACTACCGCAGGTGAGGCTGCCACCTTCTTCCGAAATTCCTCCCAGATGAGGCGAGGTCACAGGTGTCGAGGCAGTGCACTTCCTCATGGGGAGCTAGCCACCCATGAATATAGAGTGCTGCTACTTGTAACTTGGCCAGGACCACCCCTGACACTAGAGGAGCCAGCTGATCAGGGAACTCAAGGGACATCCATCCAACTCCACCTGATGCTCTTCCAGCTACACAAAACCCCAATCTGAGACAAAATAGTTGAATAAGGACTCACATGACAGTGGCTCTGTGGCTGGCCAAGTCACGTTTGTGCTGCATTGAGGATAACCTGGATGACGTCTCCTTCCTCAATCCGCCACAGCTCTTCAAAGGCGAATGGTTCCTGTCCACCTGGATGACAGTCATCCCAACCGCTGTGACGCTGGATGACCTCCTATTCACATCGGATGCCCCTGACACACCCTTGCACTGAGCTGCAGCCCCATTCTTTCCTTTGTGACCCAGAAACATCTACTCTCAGGTCTTCTGTGATAAAAGAGCCAGAGGACTGTCACCAACATTTCACCCCGCCAGTCCACCCTCCTACCCATCCCCACCTCCTCCTCCCCAGCAGCTGCCCCGACTGTCGCCCTTGGACCCACCCTGATGCATTCCTCTACAAGTCCGACTTTCCATGTCTAACTGCCCACACCATCTTCTCAGTTCCTGTCACCTGCCACATTTACCAGCAGCCTGAGAAGGGTCCCCTCCACTAGCAGCAGCAGGAAGCTGGAGGGGCCCGTCGTGGTGCCCCCTGAGACTCGTGCAGCTCTGCCCTGTGCCCACTCCCCTGAGGCTTCTCCTAGCTGGAGCTGGGGCCACGTGAAGACCTCGCGTCTGATGGAGACAGGCTTTCCTTTTCTGGGGGAGTTTTAGAAACCTGAAGAGCTCAGTCTCACCCTCCTGCAAGCTCCTCAACTCAAACCCATCATTCAGCCGACTTTCTACAGGAAGATGCTCTGGGCTTCTCGTCAACGCAAAGGCTGAGAACATAAATTCATACCCTCTCCGCCTGTTACTCACCTCCCCAAAGTTAAAGGAATAAAGAGGCATAAATTCTCAGAGTCAAACGAGAAAGGGGACCTCACAGACGAGCAATCTCAGTGACACTGGCAGATTGTGTGGAGAAGAGTAGGGGCACATGGTGGGGAGCCAGAGCGCTTAGGAGAGGGACACAGTCTCCCAAAGACCCTGGGAGGCTCTGACCCAAGGGGGCAGCCCCACACCAGACGGGGAAGCCAGGGCATGGCGAGAAATCCAAACCTCAGCCCCTGTCCAAGTAGCATTCCATCCTGACCCTGGGTAGAAGCCTGGGTTCTCCTTTCCTGGAGATTCGAGGCTCACAGAGAGCACAGTGTGAAAGGCTGGATGCTGTGGAATTGAGAGGGTATGGGTGGAAGAGCTGGACACCCAGGGCCACACACGGTGCCATTCGGTATCACTGGGAAGACTCCCAGGGGAGCTGAGCATGGTTTCTTCTTGGGGGCAGACTGGACAAATGGCCTGGTGCAACCAGTGTCAGTCAAGTCCTGCTTGGTTATCTAGTATCAAAGCCTGTGTTACAAGTTGATCACCCCAATCTGAAAATCTGAAATACAAAATGCTCCAGAATACAAAGCTTTCTGTGTGCCAATGTGACACTACGTGTAGAAATCTCACATCATAAGATTTGTTTTCTACACAAAATTATTAAAAATACCATATAAAACTACCCTCAGGCTGGGTGCAAAAGGTATATATGAAACACAAGTGGATTTCACATTAAGGCTTGGGTCCCATCCCCAAGATAGATAGATAGATAGATAGACAGACAGATGATAGATAGATGATAAATACACACATAGATATATAGATAGATAGATGACAGATACATAGATAGATGATAGGTAGATACGTAGACAGATACATGAATAGATGATAGATCAATCCAAATGTATTTTTTAAATCTGAAATCCAGCGTTTCTGTTTCCAGACATCTCAGATAAGACGCATTCACCCCGCGTTTTGTTCTTCAGCTGTGCACATGCCTCGTTTACTGGTGGCTGGAATTCTAGAACGGTGAGTGTTTTGGAACACCGGTCACAGCAGGGCCATTTATGTCAGGACCACCCTCAGGGTGACTCGCATTTGTTACTCCAGCCCCACAAAGCTCTCTCCCACTGGCCTGTGTTACGAGATCTCCACACCGGCCTGCGAGGTGCGCACTATTTTCACTTTTACAGCTAGGACAGCCAAGCCCAGAATGCATGGACGGCCCGCCCAGGGTTGCGTGGTGAGATGACTCTCATTGAGAGCCTCCAGCTTCAACACAGCCCTCCTGAGATTGAAGCACTGCGGTCCACTGGTCACTTCACTGGGTCCAGCAGGCCTCAACTAGCAGAGGGGACCTCTACTTGGACCTCCCGGGTCCCTGACCACATCACATTGAGGATACGTCAGGTATGAGCCACAGAACAAGCCATTTGTCATAAGAGGGAGGCACACACTTGAGAATGGGCATGTGGGTGATCTCAGAGGTGCCGAGCATGGGCCCAGCGTGGCCTGGGGTTCAGTATTCACAGAGGCAGCAGTCGGGCTGCCCAGGAGGGGAGGTCAGGGCCAGCAACGGCAGCAGGGATCCTCCGGCATAGCTGTTGCCCTCACAGGTTCCAATCCCGCGTTTCCACATGGGTATCCTGTGAACCCTGAAATCTCCACCCGGGTGCATGTCCTTCTGTTTCTGGGGATGGGGGTCATTGTTCAGTCTCAATGAAGGAGTGAAGCCTCATGGTCATTGGCTGATTCCTCACTGGCCCATCCGCAAGCTGCAGGCTGTAGGTCAGGTGTGAGAGCACAGGCTGTTGGTTCTTCAGCCCAACAGTTCATGAGCGTTTCTCCTGAGGCTGTTCTACGTCCCTGAACTGTTATCTGACATTCACTTGGAGACAAGGTGTTGGGCCAGGAGACGTTGGCTCTGCCAAGAAACAGGTACTAAGCCAACTCTCCAACCTTAACTGTCTAGGCCGAATGTGTCTCCTGATACGGGGCTTTCACATCTTCCCCAGAAATTGGCCACCTCATGCCTTACCTTCTGGAACCTTCGTGGGACCACAGAAGTCACAGCAGCAGGAAGACAGGGGTCTCTTCTGCCGCCCACTTGCATGTGAGCTCTCCCTCCCGAGGCTGCCAGCCCAGCCCTCCTCTCCCTGACTCCTCGCGCAGGATTTGTACCCCCCCCCCTTCTCAGGCTCCACTTGCTTCTCCAATATTCAAAGCAATAACACGACTAAATATACATCCTGTTCCCCAAACCTGCCCCTGTTTCACCTGGCATTGCCACACCAACCCTTGGTCCCAGTGCCCAGAGACAACCAATCCACTCCAGGCCGTGGCCTTTCTATGCCTTGAAAATCCTGCCTCCGTCTCACGGTGTTGAGAAGGTTTTGTTCACAGTTTTGTTTTTAAAACCTGCAGCACAGACTGGAGCTAATGATCAGCAGAGGCTGGGTCTTTGTGGGACACACAGCCTAACAAAGGCCACAGCTAGCAATTACTGCAGCCAGGTCCTCAGGACAATTTCCAGAGCTCTGGTGCACTTGAGTGACTGCGATGGAAATCGGTCATCCCGAGGAGATTAATGAGCAACTTTCTGTCAGAGTGCAAGGTGCACGCGGGAAGGCAGGAGTGACAAAGGAACTCGATTCCCAGAGGGTCTCTAGCCATCCGTCTCGTGCTGCATGCTGAGAAGGATCTGGGAGTTCCGGCCTCTGCCAAGAACCCTCTCATTTATTTACTCCCAAAACAGGAAAAGCTGACCAAAGACCCTCTCTGACAGGCTCCAGCCCCGAGTACCAACTCCCCCGCTGAGCCTCCATCTGGGATCTCTGCTGCAGAGCTGGGCATCCCAACACCAGATGCGGGCACCTCCAAAGCCCCTGAGGCTTGTGGCTTTGCTTGGGGCTGACGCGGTCAGAGCGTCCTTCTCTGGGTCTCTCTGGCCTCATTAATCAAGCTGCTCAGACCCGTCTAAGCACTGTGGGGCCTCACACTTGGCCTACAAAGGGAATGGCAACATGAGCATTGATACAGGCCTCTGCTGCCTGCGCACGCCTGGTTTCATTTAAACATCAGGTGCCCAGAAGCGTGCAGACAGGTCCTCCCATGGCTCTTAGGAAAGGTCCTCTCAAGCTGGGACATTCCCTCTTGGGAGTCACCCAGGAGGGTGGAGACGGCATGGTCACCCTGCCTGCTACCCCACAGTTTGCTTCTCAAACATGCTTCTTCGCCTCCGTTCTGCCTGCTTCATCTAAATCAGCGCGTCCCAAAACCAAAGCCACTCACAGCCTCAGAACAGCTCAGGACAGCAGCGAGAGGCCCCAAGATCAAGCAGAGCCCCACAAATAAGCCCTGTGCCCATTGCTCATCTGGCCAGGGAGAACCTCATCAGCAGGACTGAGAAGCTGAGCTTCAAGACCCTGGTTACTGTCAACATAAGTTAAATGCTCTCCAAGCCTCAATTCATTCATTCTCTTTCAACAAATTATTATTAGACCCATTTCACAGAGAAAGAAGCTTGGGGAGTTTACAAACTTTTCCAATCTCAAAATATTGGAACGGTGGAGACAAAGTTACAACTGAGATGATCACATCTGTTGACTGTGGTCCCTGAACCTGCACCGTGCCAGGCCCTGTGAAGCAGAGACTAAGACACAGTCTCTGTCCTTAAAGCTGTCACGCTTATTTGTCTGCAGATTGAGGTCCATGGGCACAAGTCCTGAAACTCAGGACCGACTACTGTACTTCTCTGCAATTCACTAAAACACGTTTAAAATCAAGGACCCAGAAATGTTAAAAATCAACTTGACACATTTTGGTCGGAAGAGAGTCCCAAGAAGAAATCGCAGAGACACCAGGGCCTGGCAAAGAGACTGCACCCAGGAAAGCACCTGTTGGCTCTCGCCACCAGGAAGTGGGGTGCTCCCGTGGTTGGCTGCCAGAGGGCCTCTAGGACTGCCCAGAGCCAGAGGGGCCTCCAGACCCAGTCCACACACGCTCGCCCATGGCCTGGGTTTGTTGTTACGGTCACTTCTTCTGACAGAAGTAAATTTCCTACCTAAGGATCTGTACACTTAGTAACTTGATTTCTTTCCTTCACAGCAGTTTGTTTGACTGAGGCAGTGATGGGAGAGCTGGGCACAGCACCGACCGCTGGGTGACAAGAGCCTGGGACTCCAGGTGTCACCATGCAGGAGGGGACGGAGCAGGGAGCTGAGGAGCTCAGGGCTACACTCTCCCTCAGACCACCTTCCATGGGGTCAGAGAGATGGCATCCTGTAATTCCCAGGTACTTTTCACTTCTACATAAAGTAGGAACGTGATCTCTTTTTCACCAGCAACCAGGACGCCCTGTCTTCTCCTGTGCCTCAGCCTGGGCTCAAACAAAAGCGGAGCACAGGGGGACACAACCCACCTGCTTGCCAGCCTGTGTGCCGAGGGCACCAGGGAGGCCGGCTGGACAGAGCCCACCACCAAGGGCGACAGCCTGTACTGCTGGGTGCCGAGGCCCCCGTGGACCGGGAGCAGGTTTCCTGAACGCAGCAGCAGCCGTCAGTGAGGGATGACCTACCACAGAGGTCCAGAGGGCCGGGCCTGTCTAGAACGCACTTTGACACCCGCTCTGAGCATGTGCACTCTGCGAGGACCTCAGCACTTTGGTGGTTGGTACAGGTAACTCTAGACGCTCTGGAGGAGAAAAATCATGCTGAGGAAGATTTTTTTTTTTTAATTTTCTCCTTAAAATTAGAGGAGAGCACCAAAGCCTACTTACTGTATTCAGCGATGATTGAGACACTCTGGACAGCACCAGCAATCGGAATCCAGCCTTAGAGGAGATGGCCCACGCTCATCTGACCACGGCCTGCCCAGTCCGGCCAAAGCCCTTTGCACCATACAGTGATTGGGTCCCGGTGTCTGCCCTGCCACCAAGGCCCCTGGCCAGATGACACCAACTGACAAACCTGAAGTGCCGGCGTTCTCCTTTGGGTCTGGAAAGTCCCCCTGAAAGGTGGTGACCTGAAGGCTCCGTCCCCAGCGCAGGGTGTTCATGGGGGGCTTTGGGGAAGGGAGTGGGTCACCAGGGCTCTGGCCTACTGGGTGGATTTAAGGCGTTAATGGGTCCATAGCCCAGTGGGTGGGGAAGGGGCTGTTGTAAAGGGAGCTCCCTCTGCAACCGCCTGCCAGGTGTGAGAGTGGCTCCGCCCCGTGCCTCCTCCACAATGGTTCACGTCACCACGGGCCTGAAAGCGATGCAGCCTGCTGACCGAGACCTCTGAGGCCAGGAGCCAAAATACGTGTTTCTTCCTTGAAGCTGATTGTCCCGGGTATCTCATCCCAGTGACAGAGAGGACAACGTGGAGACAAGGGTCATGTCCACTTGGGGGGTGCAGGAAACATCCTAGCAGAAGGGGGTGGGAGTGAGAGGGACAGGGAGCAGCTGGCCCTGGTCCTCCAGGGCCACTGTGGCTCAGACAGGAGCTTCAGGACCCCGGCTGACAGGCCACCCACAGGCCCTGGCCAGGGGCCAGCACCTCCTGCCATGAGTCACCGCCTCCTCTTGGCAGGGAAGGGGCAGGTGCTGGCAGCTGGGGAGAGCCACAGGCTGTGCCCTCAGCATGCGGTCCTCCTCCAGAGGCCACAGGGACCTGCTGGAACAGGCCGCAGTGGGGAGGGGTCATACAGCCAGCCCTGGCCACCCTTCCTCCAGGAGCTCCTCCCTGAGACCAGGGCCACCCAAGCGGGAAACTGGGCACAGTGGCAATGAGTGCCGAGCCGGCCGCGGCCTCTCCTCCGGAGGACCGCCACCTCTGCTCCTCCCCGTCTGCAGGGATCCAGAGGCACCCTCCCCCAGCAGAGAGCTGTGTGGTGCTGGGCTCCTGGCCCCCGGGACTCAGGCAGCCTCTGTGCCTGCTCCTCACGCCTCCTGGTGCCCCTCAGAGCCGCCCCACCCACAGTGGGCCAGGACCGGGGCCAGCCCTCCCTGAGCCAGCACCTTCCTGGAAGGACCCCGACTCTGGGCCACGAGGGAATCTCCAACCAGGCCAGGCACGCCAGGGCCCCTGAATGGGACAAGGCTGTCCACAGGGGAGTGGAAAGGCCAAGGGCAAAAGTCCAGGCACCCAGATGCCCTCCTCCACCACATGTGGGTGACGAGTCTCTGACCAAGCCCCAGCCCTCTGCCCCACAACCTCAAGCGCATCTGGTCCTAGGTGCACCCATGAGCAGAGGCTGTCAGGCAAGTGGAGGGTCAGTGACCAGGTGCCAGGCCAGCCATGGGACAGGGGCACATGTGAGAAGCACGTGACAGCACAGCCAGCACAGTCACGCCTCGGCACCCTCAGGTGGCTGGTCCCCTCTAGGGTGGTGGAGTCACGTACTCGAGGGTACCCAACCCACAGCTTCACATCTTATGCAGATCACCTACCGCCACAGGAAGGCTGTGTAAATCACTGTGTTCTCTCTGGTTTAGAGAATAATGACAAGAAAGAAGGAGCATACATGTTTCTTAAATACTTTTGATCCGCAGTGGGTTGGATCTGCAGATGCAGCACATTAAAGACGAATCTAAAACAAGACAGCTCGGGAGCCCTCTTCCCCAGCTTTGAGCATCCGTTTTCTTTGATGCATAACAAACACCATTAACCGGCAGCTTCCTCCACCAGGCACACAGCCTCACAGTCCCAGGGCTCAGGACTCTGGTTTGGGCAGCTGGGTGTCCTCCCAGGGTCTCAGGAGGCTGGAATCGAGGTACCACGGACACACAGCTGTCTTCCCTGGGGGAAGCACCACCTCCCAAACCCCTGGCTGCTGACACACGCACCTCCAGGTGGCTGAACCACAAGGTCCCTGTCAGCTGAGCTCCTAGGGTGGCTCTGGGTCCTGGATGGAGGGCCGGCAGAGTGGGCCACACAGCCCTGGTCCTCCAGGCCAGCAGGAGGCCCTGGAGGAAGCTGGAGTGTTACAGGATAAAACACAGTCACAGCAGTGACTTCCCTGTCACCTTGTCATATGCATGGCCCTGTCCAGGAAGGGACTCTCCATGTCACAGTCCTGTTCGCATCAAAAGGAGGGATCCTGCAGGGTGTGTCCCGCCCTGGAGCAGGAGTGTGGGGGCCATCCTGGAATCCTACCAGACCCATCACTTCCCCTGAGGAACATCGTCCCCAGCCAGGCGCACGGTGCACTCCTGCAACCCCAGCTGCTCGGAAGGCTGAGCAGAAGGATCGCAGGTTCAAAGCCAGCCCCAGCCACTCAGCGAGGCCCTAAGTAACCTAGTGAGACCCTGTCTCAAAATAAAAAATGGCCAGGGATGTGGCTCAGTGGTTAAGTGCCCTGCGTTCAATCCCCAATACAAAAGGAAAAGAAAAGATAAGAAAGAAAACAACTTCCCAGCCGGTAACTGACTTTCCCATCTACCTAGGAAAAAACACCTACCGTGTCCCTCTCTCAGATCACAGTTTGAAGGGTCAAGTTCTATGCTCACAAGCAACACTCTGCACACAGAAGTGTTACTCACAAAGTTTCATTTCTTTAAACGGGGACTTGGTGCCATCTCGTCTGGAGAGAGATCTTCCTTCCAAAGGACCCAGGGCCCTCTGAGGAAGCTCTACGGGCTCAGGGCAGGACGTCATGGAAGGTGACCCTAGTGAGCCAAGGCAGCAACAGGTGTTGGGGACGCTGCGACCTCAGCCAAATTGAATTCTGGGTACTACCGATGTTCTAAGCGTTTAAGAATATCTGTGAAGGGACAGAGGGAGGAAGAGTGCAGATCAGGGAGGAACCAGGGGAACCGCACGCTCACTGGCCTGCTAACGTGGCTGTGCAGATGTCCCTGGGGTGTCACTCCACAGGGACCAGAGGGTCAGAACCATGCTCCAGCACAGAGCTTCGGGGTGGGTGCAGTGGAGAGAAGGAAAGCAAAGCCCCATTTAAAAGAGAGAGAAAGAGAGAGAGAGAGAGAAAGCTAAATATATTTGGAAAACAAACTTAGAAATTCGGGGCTGACTCTTGTTTCAGGATGTGGTCAGCTTTTTCTTAATTCAATTTTTCTACAAATGGATGAACTCACTGCATCATTTTAGATGAGAAAAGGTTTTCCTCCCTCAGAACTTCCCAGGATCTGCCGCCCTCCCTCCGGGTCCCTCCTGTAGGAGTGGGGTGTCTCCCAAATGCTGACCAGGTTTTGGTCAGAGACACCAGCTTGCCTCTCAGGTCCTTGTTTTTACATCCAATTAAATTGACCGGTGAAGACTGACAGGCCACAAATCAATACCATTCATGGGCAGACTTCCCTGAGGACCGGCATGGTGAGCCCATTCTGGACACCCTGCCAGGGTGTCTGGAGACTCGCTGGCCTCCTCCTCGAAGTTTCCTCTCCTCACTCTGCTCCCTGACTTCGTCATACAAAGGCCTTGCTGATCCTGGCTCAGAAGACAGTGGACATAGGGAATCTCCAATGCAGAGCAGACAGGACCAAGCAGGTCCCAAGCTCCTCTCTGACCCGTGCTTTCTCAGGCACAGAGACACAGGGCCTGGCCTGCTGGGAACCCACAGATACCACGAGCAGGTCCTCCTGCTCCCTCCTAGGTGTCAAGACAATGGTGCTCAGGAGCTGGTGTGAGCCAAGACCCCCTGGCTCAGACGAGAGGCAGAAAAGCCCACTGCCCCCCAGGCCTGTGGAGGTCAGCCAGCCCGGGACCTGTGGCTGCGGGCCCCACTGCTGCTCCGCCACCGGACAGTGAACTGCACACGCACATGTTCTATGGTCCTGGTCCTGTCCTGGGACATCCACTTTAAAAGGTGCGATTGGGACAAACGTTTGGTGGCCAGCTGTGGACCTTTTCACTGTTTCTGTTCCCCACTTGTACTTCATTTGATTTGGAACAGGAATGTTAAGATCTGTCTTCCCTCCACCACCTTCAACTTAAATCCCCACCTTAGTTTTACAGTCATAAAACAGCAGTGAGTTCTGTCTCCAGGTCCTCTGCTGAGATCCTCCTGGGGAGAGATGCTGTGGCCCATCACCTTGGCATCTTTCCCTGCTGACCTTATGACAGGACCTCCAACAGAGCAGACACCTGAGGAGTGTCATCACCCAGCGGAGCATGCTTAGGACCAGCAGCACCACATCCCTGCACGGGCAGCAGCAATGCAGCGGAGGGCCAGGGCAGTCTGCGCTGTGTTCCCTAGGAAGGGAAGTGGAGGCACGCCTGCACACACATGCACACGCACACTCGCAGCCCTGCTCAGGCACACACCTGCACACACACACGCACCCCTACACACACATGCACACACACACACGCACACACCTGCACACACACACACACACATGCACACACAGAGACCTGCATACAGAGAGACCTGCACACACACACGCACACACACACCTGTACACAAACACACACAGAGACCTGCACACACATGCACATGCACACTCACAGCCCTGCACAGGCTTACACATGCACACACACACACACACACACATATGCACACACAGAGATCAGCACACACACACACACACACACCTGCACACAAACACACACAGAGACCTGCACACACATGCACATGCACACTCACAGCCCTGCACAGGCATACACATGCACACACACACATGCACACACCTGCACACACACATGCACACACCTGCACACACACATACACACACACACACATGCACACACAGAGACCTGCATACAGAGAGATCTGCACACACACACACATACACACACCTGCACACAAACACCTGCACACAAACACACACAGAGACCTGCACACACATACACACGCACACTCACAGCCCTGCACAGGCACACACATGCACACACCTGCACACACACCTGCACACATACACATATGCACATACAGAGACCTACACACACACACATGAACACACACACACACCTGCACACACACATGCACACACATGCACATACACCTGCACACACACATATGCACATACACAGACCTTCACACACACACTTGCACACACACACACACATACCTGCATACACACATGCACACCTACACACACATACACATGCACACACACACACACATGCACACACAGCCTATATTCTCCAGCACACCTAACTCTAGGCAGGAGTTCGTGACACAGAACTCGAGTGGAGGCCTGAGTGCTCGGAACTACATGGGAGTTCCATGAGAGGCTGGTGGCCCTGGGTCCTCTCTGCTTGCTAAGGCCAGAGAGATGCACAACCAAAGCTGTCTGTGCCCTTCAAGTCACCGTGCAACCCAGCGCTGCAGTGACCCAGCCGACATGGAGGCAGCCTGTTTGTATCTGTGTTCTACTTGTATGACAGGAGGAAACACCAGACCACTGCTGACTTGGCTCTTACGAGGTGGTTTTAGCAGGAAATGCACTTGTTTGGGAGCCAGAGGTCAGTGGTCTTCATCCCACCTCTGGGCTGTGGCTTTCTTATCAGAAAATGACGTCTTCAGATAAAGTGACCTCTTCGCCCTGCCCAGAGTGCCGCACTCTGAGGCGGCTGATCTGCAGAGATCAGCAAGCCTCGTTCCCACCGTCTGAGGTCTGACGTGGAAATCCCCTGGCTGTGGAAGACCCCACCTCCCCATGTCAGTGACGTCCCCTGCCTGCTGTTAACCACTGGTGACACTAGCAGCTCACCCTGGCAGGTGCTAACGGCCTCCACCCTGTGCAAACACGTATAAAGCAAGTGACGGCAGCACAGGCTGCCCAGCCCACTCCACATGCGCCCGAGCGCTGTCCTCCAGAGGCAGTGCAGAGTCACCAGAGGCCCTCTCCCTGCATGGGCGTCCACTCGCACCCTCGCCTGGGCCATCCAAGATGGCCTGTGGATCTCGAGGGAGCAGCACTCCATGGCCTCCCCAAAGTATCTGCATCTGGACAATAGCTGGACAGTGACCTTACCTTGAAGGAATCCCAGTCTGGGAAGGAAGCTCCTGACAGAGGGCGCACAGCATGGAACCCCAGAGAGCGCAGAGAGGGGGTCCATGGAGGGCAGGCGGCAGGCTGGGCAGCCTACAGCCTGAGGTTTGCTGAGAGGCCCCTCGTGAAGGAACCATCCAGCAGAGGTGGAGCGGATCACATCGCCCAGGCGACTTGGAGCCCACGAGGAGGCGTGGAAAGCTCTCCAGGCTGTCAGAGATGAGTGGGGCTCCTCGGCCCATCCTCAGCTGCTGAGGACAGGACACTGGGGTCCCCATTGTTAGCTGTGGCACAAACTATCCAAATCATCAATATTCACAGAAAACTAGAAATAGGCCGTAGCAAGTGTAAATGCACGTTGATATAATCACATTAACACACTCCAAAACCAACGGTGAGCCCTGGGACCCAGAGCCGCAGCAGTGTGGGAGCCAGCGGCCGTAGGATGGGCTTGGGATGGTGCTCTGTCCCCAGGGCCCCGGGAGCTGGGGGCCATGGGGGCGGCTGCCCCCGGCAGGCTCTTCCCAGCAGGTGCCACATCTGCTTTCCTGTGTGCAAAGCCCTCCTGTTTCAGGAGACTTGTCAACCGCCCTGCATCCCCTCTTCCAAGAGCTCTGACCCTTGCATGGTGTGACATTCATCTTGGGCTTGAGGTGTGGCGTAGCGTTAAGTATGTGTGCGATTACCCAGAATCGCAATTAAGTTTGTTTTGAAAACTTGCAGCACCCCTTGGGAGAATCCGAGGCATGGCAGGTTCAGGAATGATCTCTCGAGCCCCTGCATTAATTCTAAGAAGATGTGACACGCATCAGAATGCAGCTACGGTCGCTCCACCGCCGGCTCTGGAAACCTGCCCTGCAGTGTCACGTAAAGCCCTGCACACAGCACGTGACCACCCCGCTTGTGTGCTCAGGGCACGGCAGCCCTGTCAGAGTGGAGGCAGAGGGGAGTAGGCGCCAGATCATGGTGGGGAGACGGAGAGAGAACTGATGAAAGGGAAGGGGTTGTTTCAGCCTCCGGGCGAAAGGCAGAAAGCGCCGGTTCTTCACCCAAAGGCCTCATCGCTCATCCCTGAATTCCACAGACCACAGACACCCAACAAGAGGCAGTGAGTGCCCGACTTTAATGAGCCATGGCTGAGCACCTCATCCCACCAGACGCTGTCCCAGGCCCTGGGCGGAGCACTACTGGGAACACAAACAGAAGTGAGAGGCGACCCCACCCCTAAGGAGCCCTCTGCCACACACACGAGGGATCCAAGGCAGAGGACCAGTCTTGAAGAGGGGGCAGTCTCCACGCCAGCTGCACAGCAGGGAGGGAGGCATTTCATCTGGACCTCCAAGAAAGGGAGAGGATCTCAGCTCCCAGCATGGTGGGAGAGCACAGCCACAGAACACAGGCTGCAAGCCAGGATAGCCACGCCAGAGGGCAGAGGGCCTGCCCAGGGCAGTCCTGACCAGAGGGCAGGCAGGTGCGTGGGGACGGGCTGGCTTCTGGCTGCGGCACCCTGCATTCACTCACACACGCTGGCACATGTGGGAATTCCCAGAGACTCACACGCACACACGTGCACATGTGAAAAAGCCACCTACACTTGTGCACACTCATGCTCACACTTGCACACACACAAGTGTACATAGTGTACACTTACACTTATGTCTGCATGTGTGTGCACACATGACCATGCCCACACCCTCACACATGCACACTCAGCTTGCACACTCACACCTCCTTCAGCTGGAGAGCCCCCCACATAGCGTCAGGCTCTCAGACGCTCTGACGGTTCCAGAAAGCCACAGAGCAGCCTGAGTGCAGGCAGCCGAAGCTCCCCGGGGAATAATCCGGAAACGCGACTGATGGGAGGGGAGGTTACAATCCTGGGCAGCCCTGAAGCCGTCGTGGGTAGGAGAGCATCCATCTCCCCTGCAGGTGTCCTCAGAACAGCCTGGTTCCCCAGAGCTGCAGAGACAGGCGCTCAGAAGCAGGGGCGGGTCAGGATTGGCAGGCAGGTCACAGGAAGGGCACAGCACCAAGAGACACTGCCCAAAGGAGCAGAGCCTCAGGCTCCCAAGTTCCCTGGGCAGGGGACTCCTGGGCCACAGCCACCTTCCTGTGAATTCCTTCCTTGCCCGCATTGCTCTGTGCGGTTTGGACTTGTCACCGGTGGACCCTCATGGACAGCAGGGCTGCACTCTTACTCAAAGTCCTAGATGCTTGCTTAGATGCTGATCCAGTAGAGAAATGTGTATTTTACACTCCTCCCCTGGCCTGAGACTCACTAGACAGACCAGGTATAAAAGCCAGCTGTCCAGACATTCAAGAACAGAAAGCACAACCATTAATACCGTGATTTCAGACAGCCAGAAGATGGAAAAGAGAAAAATTAGAAGGGGAAAATACAAGTCCATCTCAGGGGTAAATGCAAAAGAGAAAAAAAAACTGTTGTCAAACTGAATAAACAAGTGAACTTAAAGACATCAAATAAGGTTCATACCCATAATGCAAGGATGGTTCTCATTTTTAAAATATTATGGTAACTTACCACATTAATATGTTAAAAGAGAAGAAATCTTCAGTTATCTTAAATGCAAAACAAGTCAATAAGTTTCAAAATCCATTAGTACTTTTTAATTAGCCACATCAATGTTTATAGCAGCTCAATTCACAATAGCTAGACTATGGAACCAACCTAGGTGTCCCTCAGGAGATGAATGGATAAAGAAAATGTGGTATCTATACTCAATGGAATATTACTCAGCTTTAAAGAAGAGTGAAATTATGGCATTTGCCAGTAAATGAATGGAGTTGGAGAATATCATGCTAAGTGAAATAAGCCAGTCCCACAAAACCAAAGGCCAAATTGTTTTCTCTAATATGTGGATGCTAATTCATAAGAAGGCAGGGAGGGGACACTAGAGAAGAATACTGTTACCTTAGATTAGGTACAGGGAAGTGATGGGAGGGTAGGAGAGAGGATGTGGGCATAGGGAAGATAGTGGAATGAGACAGACATTGTTACTGTAGGTATCTATGTGATTGCATGACCAATGTGATTCTGCAACATGTTCACTCAGAAAAATGAGAAACTATATCCCATCTATGTATGACATATCAAAGTGCATAAATGCATTCCACTGTCAGGTATAACTGATGAAAACAAATTTCAATTTTAAAAAACGAGAGAAAAAGAAAACTTCTTTAATGGGAAACAGTGTGCCAGTGAGTGACCCAGACGAGTGTGCGGTTCACGGGCCCGTCCCCATCAGGGAGGAGGCGCTGGCTCCTTCCCTGACACGGGAGCAGCTTTGTGGCCGAGGTCCTGGCAGCCCATGGGCAGAAGAAAGAGGTCGATGACTGGAAAGGACGAGATGAAATTGTCACCAGGCAAAGAGCAAGATCATTAACCCAGAAAACCTAGACCTGCAGATCCCGCGTCGGGGCACAGGGAACCCGTGGGACTGCAGGCCAGAAGCCCCCAGGGCAGCTCCACCCCACGGACGTGAAGCGGGTTTTAAAGGTGCCGCCAGGTTCTCAGAACCAATGTGGATATGCAAAAAAGACCCAGCACCCTCCGAAGAGGGTCCTGTGGGCTGAATTTCAGGCGCTGAAACATCAGAATGTTAAAGCAAGAACAAGTCGTGGTTCTCTCTGCTAATCTGCTCTGATGCTAAAACTCCTCATGAGTGGGAGCCAAGGACTTTGGGCAGAGAAGGCTAATGATGTAGGAGAAGAAGGACTGCAGTAGCCCCTGGCCTTGCTCAGCACGGCAAGGACCACGGATTTTGTGCAGGACGCTGAGACCATGGGGTGAAATGGGGGGGGCTCGCCATGTCCTGAGGAACCACCGCGGATCCCTGTTTCCTTGCCGGGGGCGGGGGGGGGGGTCACCTTGCTCATGGACACACCTGGAAATGCCACTGAGCCAAAGGACCGATCCCATGTCCCAACCATGGGACAAAGGGCATCACTGCCTTGTGACAGGTACAGCAGGGGGACACCACCACCACGCCATGCCCTGTCAAGATGAGCCTAGCGATGGGGGAGCACACGTCCAGGGAAACGGGAACTCCACAGAGCACTTGGCCAGACTCCAAAAATATCTACAACCATCACGCGAAAACGTGTGGCTCGTGTATTCGCAGTGCTGGGCTGGGCGTGAGCCCACCACTGAGCTGCACTCCCAGGCAATCGCTAGAGTGAAAAGACCAAGGTCACATGACAGTTCACTGTGACGACCTGATCCTCGTTGAGATCCTGAGTTTGATAAAGAGAACAGGTTAAAATCAATACTAGCAATCGGTCATGAGCAATATTTAAACATAGATTGAATATCGGGTGACAGTGGTATATCAGTGATAAATTTCCTGAGTGTGAGGATTGTATTGTTTTTGTGTCGTAGAATAGATTGTTCTTAGTTGATAGAAATTAAGTTGGCAAAAGTAGTACGCAGCTGTTTAGATAGACAGGAGGGTGTATAGGTAGATAGGCAGAGAGGGAGGGAGGGAGGGAGGGAGGGGTGGATGGAAGGATGGAGTAGAAGGATGGATGGATGGATGGTGGAGATGGATGGTGGAGATGGATGGTAGAGATGGATAGTGGAGATGGATGGTGGAGATGGATGGTAGAGATGGATGATGGAGGTGCATGGTGGAGATGGATGGTGGAGATGGATGGTGGAGATGGATGGTAGAGATGGATAGTGGAGATGGATGGTGGAGATGGATGGTGGAGATGGACAGTGGAGATGGATGGTGGAGATGGATGGTAGAGATGGACAGTGGAGATGGATGGTGGAGATGGATGGTAGAGATGGATGATGGAGGTGCATGGTGGAGATGGATAGTGGAGATGGATGGTGGAGATAGATGGTAGAGATGGATGATGGAGGTGCATGGTGGAGATGGATGGTGGAGATGGATGGTGGAGATGGATGGTAGAGATGGATAGTGGAGATGGATGGTGGGGATGGATGGTAGAGATGGATGGTGGAGGTGCATGGTAGATGGACAAAGCAAATGTGTGTGAAAGATGCTGATAACTATTGGGTGAACCTGGGTAGAGGTCTTGTCAAGGTTCATTGTGTGATTCTAATAACTTTCCTGTAAGGTTTAAATTTTTCAAAAGTAGAAAATGAAATAATATTATTTAAAAGCAAGAAGACATAAGATACCCAGTAAGAAATGTAATGAAACCATCAAGGCCATTATAGGAAAATTATCAGCCTTATCAAAGATACTAAAGACTAAGAGCCAAGAATCCAAGCATGAAAATAGGAGTCTGTAGAAACTGAAGGCAGCAAAACAAACTTACATCCACCCGGTCCAAGTAGATCTCCCTCTCCCTCTGAACCGCCCCCCACCCTCCACGGAGGGCCAGAGGCAGACCTTCGAGAGGCTATGATGGGCTATATGATGACCTCCAAGATATCGGGCCCTAACCCACAGGACCTGTGGATGTGACCTTATGTGACAAAAAACATGGCACATGGGATTGAGCTAGGAATCTTGAGATAGCGATCACCCTAGTTTATCCAGGTTGATGGGGACTGAATGGAATCACAGTGTCCCTAGGGAGAGGGACACAGAGAGAAGGCACTGTGAGTCGGCACAGAGAGAGATTTAAGGATGCTGACTGTGAAAACAGAGGGTATGCAGCCACAGCCCAAGGACACCTGGGCTGCCGTGGGCAGCCGGAGGAGCAAGTAAGGACCCCACAGCTGCAGAGACGTCAGGCAGAGTGCAGCCCGCAGCACCTTGACCCTGGTTTTCAGAGTCATGGGGATGTGTCTTCCTTGTTCTGAGTTGCCTGGTTCACCCCAGGGAACCCACACCACACCCAGAGGTGGGCAGGCTTGCACCACTGTGTCTTTGAGTTTTGAAAAATAAAGCCAAGGGGACAAAAGTGGACACTCGTCAGCCATGTTGGCATCCCCAACCTCCTCCCAGAGCAAGGGGCCAGCAGGCCTGTGTTATCAGCTGCGCATCCACTGGAGCCATGGTAGGTGACCTTCAAACATGTGCCGAAGGGACAATACAATCGGATTGGTGTGAGGTCCTCAGAGTTCCCCTGCCTACACCCTGCACAGGCAGCGTCGAGGACAGGCCCTCGTGGGAATAGGGCCAGCAATTTTGGGGAGGTTGCCAATACACAGAGGTCGCCAGGGACTCTCATGGAGCACAGAGACAATGGCAATAGGCCCAAGAGTCACCCACAAGAAGTGCTGCTCATGATCGCAGCCAAGAGTGGGCACTGACCGTGCATTCGCACCCAAGCAGGCAGTGCAAAACCGATGGGGACGTGGCACGGCTGTGGAGCATCCTAGGGTCACCGTCAAGTGGCTGTGTGGGCACTGACGGTATCCGGCCTGGCCATCATGTATCCAGCCACAGGAAGTTCCTGGGCAGCATAGAAGTTCCTCACCCTGGGCACCCCGAGGTGAGGATCAGCTCCCCGGCCGTGTGCAGGAGAGTAGAGAGCAGTTTTCAAGGCAGCAGGGAGCGTGATCACCACTCAGGGACAGCTGCCCAGTGGTCACCAAATGAATCAGGTCTCCTGTGAGTGCCGTGGTGGTGTGCCAGGAATACCCGCACTCCCTGGCCTGAGCGTGAGACAGGAGGTGGAGGGAGGGAAAATATTAGGACAAGGAGACCCAACACATGAGGTCCAAGGGAAGTGGGACTGGACCTGGGCACGTCCCCCAGCACGGAGGTTCAGGTATGCAGAACTCGAGCCACTTTGCTCTTCTCTAACCTGATCACCTAAAAGTCTATTATGAAACCCTCACTTCACTTACAGTCGCCTTCTCACTGCTGTGACTAAAGGACCCCACACAACAGTCGCAGGGAGGAAAATTCACTTGAGGGCTCACGTTTCAGAGGTCTCAGTCCACACCCAGCAGGCTCCATTCCCCGGGCTCCAGGTGAGGCTGCACGTCATGGCGGAAAAGGGTGGCAGAGGGAAGCAGCTCACACGACGATCCCGAAGCAGAGAGAGACTCCACTCTCCAGATACAAAATGTATACTCCATAGCCGCACCCCAGGGAGCCACTTCCTCCAGCCACAGCCCACCTGTCTCCAATCTCCATGCAGCTGATCCCATCAGGGATTAATTAACTGATTAGGTTAAGACTTTCAATCATTTCTCCTCCGAACCTTCTTGTATTGTCTCACACGTGAGCTTTTGGGGACACCTCACGTCTGAACCATAACAACTCCCAAACTGGTGGTGCACTGAGAGTCGGTTCTTCCTGGCTGTGTCAGAAGTCCAGCTGCTGTGCCCTAGAAGGCCAGCATCTCAAAGCACAGAGTGCAACGGTATTCGAATCTGGCCACCACTCCTCCCGGGTCTTCTCTGAGATGTCCTTCCACAGCCTGGATCTGCAGTGCCAGGACGGGCAAAGGCCGGGGAAGCTCTGGAAGCAGCTGCCATCCTGCAACCTAGACACGTGGGCGGGCACTACCCTTCAAAGGCATTGCCCAGATGGGCAGAGCATTTCCTGCTCCTCTGGACACGGCCCCTGCACCAGCCTTGTTTCCTGTCTTCCCTGATCTCCTGGACCTGGTCACATCTGGCCGCACTTCTTGGGCCTCCAATACCCTCCCTCCTCTGCCCAGTTCCAGGTTTGGGCTGTCGGAGGAGGAAAGCCAGTGAGCTTTCCCAGGGTGCAGGGCTCAGGGCCAGACAGCTGTGGGACTGAGAGGTCAGAGGACAGAATGTCCCACAGGGTGACCTGCACGCCCCCCTGGCAGGGGTGTGGCTGGTGGCCTCAGTCACAGGGATGTGAAGCCCAGCGCCACGTGCCTTCCTGGGCAGGGAACACGGAGCTCGGCCCAGCTCTATCAACCTCGCTGGATGGCCCAAGTGCAGGGACAAACACAGACCTGCAAGACCCCGGGGAGCCGAGGAGTGTGGCTGCCAGCCTTCCGTGCTGAGGGGAACCGTCCCTCCTACACCAGGGTCGGAGAGGAAGGAGGAGCAGCAGCCATCGCAGGGGGAGGGCCGGGTGGGCACCACCGAGCACACTCTTAAAGACAGCGCAGATGGAAAGTGTCTCTTTCAGAGCAGGGTCCAGAGAAGTCCGTTACTCACCCTGGCTTGGTCCTGGTGTGCCGCAGTCTGGCTGGGCACAATTCAGGAGCCACTTGTCAAAAGAAACGAACTTTATTTTGAGAACCACACACACACCAAACAAAACAGCTCCTCAGGAAAACCCTCAGAGCCCAATTGCACCACCGGCTTCCCACAAGCCTCTCTCCCTACCACCAGCCTCACCACCTCCCACAATCCTCCTGCTCTTGAGGCCGATTGGCTGGGTCGCGTGGGCGGAGCCAAAAAAGTCCCCCAATGAGCAGCTCCGTGGTCTGAAAGGGCAGGGAAACAGCCCAATAAGCATCACTGCAGAGGAGCCAATCAGCTGGCAGCTGGAAGTTTGCTGGGGCCGCTGTGAGCCAATCATCAGCTGGCAGTCTGAAGGGCGGGGAAACAGCCCAATGAACATCACCGCAGAGGAGCCAATCAGCTAGATGTTGCTGGGGCCGCTGTGAGCCAATCATCAGCTGGCAGCTGGAAGTTTGCTGGCAGCTGGAAGTTTGCTGGGGCCCCTTTGGCTGTGGCTCTCAACATCTCCCCCTCTCTGTTTAAACAACAAGCATGTGGCTTAGGGACCGTGCCTGCCTTAGCTTGTCCAATACTACATATGGTCCTTACCTGTCATCGGATGAGCTGACCTCAAGGCATCAGCCTCCTGTCTTAGGTTGGTACCATTGCAATTGGATCTTACCCGTCATTGACTACCAGTCCAGCATACAGACACACCTGTGGATAGGTCTTTGTACCAGTGGGGGGGTGAGGTTCTTTGCCTCACCTCTGTTGGCCCCCAAATTTTAGCTGAACGACCATGACAAGCAGAAGGGAGGAAGATATACCAAGCCAATTGACGGTTCCTTTTGGAAAAATTGTACCACCGATGACACCATTAGCAAAAATACCCCAACATTACCACAAGTCACTGCACCAACAGATAGTTCACAATGCATACAAGTGATACATAGACCAGGCAAGTCTGCAAGCAGTTCAGTGATGGCTATTGCAGAAGCTGTAGATTGGTTTTATCTTTGTCTTCACCAGCACTGGGATGAAGATAGGAATTCTGGCAATAATGGCTAAAGAAAAATATGTAACATTCCAGAAGGCACTAAAAGAAAACAATTTTCTTAACAATTTACATTATCTTGAACAGAATTATTAAATATAATGAAAAGGAAAGGTGAAAGTAAACAAACAGATCTGTTAACCTCCTTTTTTGTTCACATATTAAAACAATCCTAAACAGCTGTTTACCCAATTTAAATTAAACCATTTAAATCATGTAAAAAAAATATTTGGATCCATTTTTTTCATGAGCGTTCATCATATATGATATATGGACATACGCGTACATACAAACATACAACATAAAATGCAAGTGTGCACACATAATATAATACATACAACACATAACATAATAGTAAAGGCCTTATCCAATTTATGTCTCCTAATAACTTTTGAAAGTCGTTAAGTGATTTGAGTTGATCTACTCGTATTTGAATTTTTGGTGGACGGACCATGGTTGAGGATAATAGAACTCCTAAATAATTAATTGGAAAATTTAATTGTACTTTATCTATTGCTATCTCTAGATTATAATTTTTTAATAAGTTTGTAAGTGTGGTATAACATTCTAGCAATGTGTTTTTAGCTTTGTGTGCTAATAATACATCATCCATATAGTGAAATATTTGTAGTTCAGGATTTTGATTTCTAAGTGGCTGGATTACTTTGTTAACATAAATTTGACACATAGTTGGGCTGTTAGCCATCCCTTGAGGGAGTACTTTCCATTCATATCTCTGATCAGGACCTTCATGATTCAGTGCAGGGATAGTAAATGCAAAATGTGGACTATCCTCAGGATGAATTGGAATTGAAAAAAACAATCTTTAATATCTATAACTAAAACATACCAGGTTTTTGGCAAAGCAGACAATTGAGGAATCCCCGATTGAGCAGGTCCCATAATAACCATCTCATTATTAATGGCTCTTAAATCTTGCAACAATCTCCATTTACCAGATTCATATTTCTTTTTGATGACAAAAATGGGAGTATTATGGGGAGATACAGAAGGTTGTATATGTCCTTCCGCTAATTGTTGTTTGACCAGATCATGGGCTGCTTGTATCTTTTCTTTAGTCAGGGGCCACTGAGGAACCCATACTGGTCTTTCTGATTTCCAAGTAATTTTTATTGTCTCAGTGACCCTTTCTGAAAATCCAACCCATGTCTGTCCGTTCCTTGATCTATTTGTATTGGTGCTGCTATACCTTGCTCTTGTTTTTCTAATCTTTTTCCTTTCCTAAAACCTTGTCTAGCCCTAGTAGTGGGCACATTAGGATTGATGTTATTTGTTAATGTCAAACCTAATTGATGTAGGACATCTCGTCCCCATAAATTTATGGGAAGATGATCCAATACATATGGCTGTATAGTTCCTTCACATCCTTCAGGATCCTTCCAATCTAATCCCATTGCACTTCTATGGGGATTAGTCGCCACTCCTAGGCCTTGAAGCATTTGAGTGGCTTGTTGTAATGACCAATGTTTTGGCCATTCTTGACGAGAGATGATGCTAAGGTCTGCACCTGTGTCCAGTAGCCCATTAAATTCATGTCCTTGAATATTTAGTTTTAGCATGGGGCGAGAATCTAAATTTAAAGACAGCATAGCCCAATCTACACCTGTGGAGCCTAATCCCCTGGAACCTCTTTCTACAGTACCACTGGAAAATTTATCATGCAGGCTGGGTATTATTAGTAACTGTGCTATTCTATCTCCTGGTGAAATTACTGATATACCCTTTGGAGAACTGGCTATAATTTTTATTTCACCTTCATAATCGGGATCAATTACCCCAGGACTTATCATAAGTCCTTTTAGAGTAGAAGAGCTGTGTCCCAATAATAAGCCCACTGTTCCTTTGGGAAGAGGTCCTTTTACCCCTGTGGGAATGATTTGAACTCCCATCTCTGGAGTTAGTACTGCTCTGACGGAGGTGCAGATGTCCAACCCTGCGCTCCCTCTGGTTTGTCTGATGAGGGATCTGATGGACAATGTGTCCTGGGCACTACCCTGATGGGGTTGCTGGGTTCCTCCAATGCTCCGTATATTTGTGGTTTTGGGCCCTGGAGCATTGGGCCCCCCTGTCCATTTTTTGGCAACAGAGCCTGATGCCTTTGTCCACGATATTGTGGATAAACACCTTGTCCTTGTTCGTTTTTTGATAATGGAGTACCCTCTATGGTGGTTTGAGAACGGCATTCATTAGCCCAATGTGTCCCTCTACAGCATCGTGGGCAAATACCCGGTATTCTACTCCTTTGATACCTAGTTTTGTTAAACCCTCCTCCTATGGGGCAATTCCTTTTAAAATGTCCTGTTTGTTGACAATTGTAGCATGTTCTTGGCCTGGCATATAAAGCCTGTTTTACTGCAGCTGCCACAATTTGCCCTTGTTCATTAATGTCTCTGGCATCTAAAGCTTGTTTTACTGCAGCTGCCATGACTTGCCCTTGTTCATTAAGGTCTCTACATAATTTAATATATGTGTTTAAATCTTCCTGTTTCCATAGTCTAATGACTTCTCTGCACCAACGATTTGCTTGGTCATAAGCCAGTTATTTTATTAATGGCATTGCTTGTTCTGTATTCCCAAAAACTCTGGTAGCTGTTTGAATAAGCCTATCTACAAATTCAGCGTAAGGTTCATTAGCTCCTTGTATTACCTTAGATAATTGACCTTGTAAACCTCCATGTCCTTGTAAAGTCTTCCATGCCCTAATCGCCTCTGCAGTAATTTGTGAGTATACGCCAGGATCATATGCATTTGTTGCTGCTGATCTTCATAAGGTCCCTTTCCTAACAACATATCTAGATTTCTCTGAGGATAACCAGCTGCTGCATTTTGCCTAGCCGTCGCCTCGCAAAATTCCT
This sequence comes from Spermophilus citellus, assembly GCF_964194105.1. Taxonomy (NCBI): domain Eukaryota; kingdom Metazoa; phylum Chordata; class Mammalia; order Rodentia; family Sciuridae; genus Spermophilus; species Spermophilus citellus. The sequence continues at coordinate 115,129,483 of NC_138193.1, read as the reverse complement.
CATTGGCAACCTTCCATAACAGGTATTGACCTCCATTTAGCACAGCTTTACACATATTAGCCCAATCTGCTGGTGTCATGTTCAAGTTGGTAATGGATTCGACCAAGCTTACAGTGAAGGGTGCTTGAGGACCATAGGTTGTTACAGCCTCTTTTAGCTGCTTCACTGTTTTGAAATTTAAAGCATGGTGAATTCGCTGCCCTCCTGCCTCAAATACAGGGCATACTTGAGATCCTGTCTCAGGATCCCAACTATCAACTGTGGGGGTTGGGGGCCTCCCAGCATATGGAGGTGGTTCTGTTGGTTGGACACTTATACCCTCTGGTGATAGAAAGGTGTTAGTAGCAGTCTCCTGTTGTAACTTTTCCCCTGATGGCTTTTTCTGCTCTAAACTTTCTTTCTCTGTCTGACTAGCTTGAGAGGCCTTCTCTTTTACTTGAATCTTTTCCTCTGTCTGACTAGTTCGAGAGATCTTTTTTTTTTACTTGAATTTTTTTCTCTGACTAGCTCGAGAGACCTTCTCTTTTACTTGAATATTTCTACTAGAACTATAATACAACCCAAGAAAATGACGCCAAACAAAACTGAAATAGAGTGAAACAAAATTGGAACAACAAAAAATCATTATAGCCTTTCTATCCTCCTGAAATGTCCATCCGTCCTTTCTCCCTATCTGTTCCTCAGATGTGAGCGGTTTTTCTTCCATCTTACACATCTCCAGGGACAGGCAACTTAAAACAAAAGCAAAACAAAATGAAAGAAGAATCTTAAAATGGCTACCCATCCTCTCGCCCTGCCCTCAGGGATGAGCAGTTTACCTTGTCACTTACCCTCAGTCGTTCCCATGTGGCCCACCAAATGCCGCAGTCTGGCTGGGCACAATTCAGGAGCCACTTGTCAAAAGAAACAAACTTTATTTTTAGAACCACACACACCGCACCACACAGCTCCTCAGGAAAACCCTCAGAGCCCAACTGCCACCACCTGCTTCCCACAAGCCTCTCAACCTCCCCCACTCCTCCTGCTCTTGAGGTCAATTGGCTGGGTCGCGTGGGCGGAGCCAAAAAAAGTCCCCCAATGAGCAGCTCTGTGGTCTGAAAGGGCGGGGAAACAGCCCAATGAGCATCACCGCACAGGAGCCAATCAGCTGGCAGCTGGAAGTTTGCTGGGGCCGCTGTGAGCCAATCATCAGCTGGCAGCTGGAAGTTTGCTGGGGCCCCTTCAGCTGTGGCTCTCAACACTGGTGGCTGGGCCAGCCGGGGTACTCAGGAGCTCTGTGGCCCCAGGGAACAGACTGCAGGAGAGGGCGGGGCAGAGGAGCGGGTGGCCACCAGAGGAGGCGCCCAGGCGAGGCGCATGTGAGGAGGCACTCAGTGATGCACAGAGTCTCCAGTAGGAAAAGTTCTTTGCCACTGATGCTTGTCCAGGCCTGGCCTCACTGTGGCTCCAGCTGGCGCAGTGGTGAGCAGGCACCAGACCCACCACAGCAGCCTGGGCTGGTATTGCCAGGGGGTTGCGTACGTGGAAACACAGGCTCGCGCTGTGTTAAAGCCCATGGCTGCGGGTTTCTCCACGGAGGGATGGGATCCAGGGAACTCAGGACATCCTGTGGGGACACGGCATGGGGAAGGGCATGAGCGGCCCCTCGGGATGCTGTGCCCAGACCTCCCTCTGCAGGACCTGGGGCTGGCACTGGGAGGAATGAGAGGCCAGACTCAGGAGCCAAGTTTAGTGGCCAGGGCCAGAGTCAGGGCCAGGGTCAGGGCAGGGCCAGGGTCAGGGTCAGGGCCAGGGCCAGGATCAGGGCAGGGTCAGGGCAGGGCCAGGGTCAGGGTCAGGGCCAGGATCAGGGCAGGGTCAGGGCCAGAGTCAGGGTCAGGGCAGGGCAGGGTCAGGGCAGGGTCAGGGCCAGAGTCAGGGCCAGGGTCAGGGTCAGGGCCAGGGTCAGGGCAGGGTCAGGGCAGGGTCAGGGTCAGGGCCAGTGCCAGGGTCAGGGTCAGGGCCAGGGTCAGGGTCAGGGTCAGAGTCAGAGCCAGGGTCAGGGCCAGGGCCAGGGCAGTAGTGACTGTGCGTGAGCCCGTGATCCTGTGTGAGCAGCAGGCTCCGGAGCCCTTCACAAGCCCAGGTTCCCTGATGCTCCAAAGTCAGTGTCTGCTCCAAGGCTCAGTGCCCCCACCAGGGCTCCCCCTCATGTGACCTGCTTCTTTCAGGTAGAACAACACGTAAACCTAATTAAACACACTTATTGACTTAGCTAAATGCACTTATGCATATCCTTTCCCGGCCACCTACATAATGCATGTGATTGGAAGGACATTTCCTTCTGTTCTGAGTAGGAGACTTTATTAGATCATAATTGTCGAGGACTTATTATTGTAGCCGACGAAGCTCACCAATCTCCACAGCTTTCTCACAGAGGAGGAAACACGCCCTGGAGCAGGATGACAGAGGTAAAAGGAATGTCCAAGGCTGCAGGAGCGGTGGGAATTACAGAGGAGAACTTCCACGTGCTCACAGGGAGGCTGCAAGCTCCCCCGGGCTGGGGTCCTGTCCTGCCTCTCCAGGCTTTCTGGGTGGTGGGCCAGGAAGGACAGAGTCTTCCTCTCTTTTATCCCAATTGCTGGAACCAAACAATGGAGTCCTTTCTCTGCCGGCCTTTGGCTGAGATTAAAGCCCCGAGGCCATCACTGGAAAGACTAAAATTAAACACCATTTGCATAAACCAGCTCAGTGCTCGCCAGCCCTGCTGCACAGCTGCTCAGTCCTGTCACGGACAGCCTGACGAGCCCCGCCTTCAGCAGAACAGGACAGTGCAGGGAAACACACATTCACAGGGGCTCTAGGGCAGTGGGGGGGTCACTGGAGGGAGGCTGGATCTCTGGACACAAAATTCCAAATAAAGACAGAATGATCTACCTCAAAGCCCACCCCGTGGTTCGGAATTTAATCTTCAGAATGTGCACTTAGGCCTCTAGAGACAGACTCAGTAAAATGAAGATGAGGTCATAGGCCCTTCATCCAACAGGACAAGTGTCCTGGTCAGGGAGGGGAGTTTGTACGCGCACAGGGAGAACGACGTGTGTGCAAAGGTGGTGACTGTGGAGCTGTTTCGGGAAGCCAGGGAGCACTAGAGATTGCTGACCAACAGCAGGAGCTGCAGGGAGTTCTGGGGCAGATTCTCCTTACAGCCTCCAAAGGAACAGCCTTGTCAACACCTGGGCCTCAGAGCTGGGCCTCCACCGCTCTAGAAGATAAGTGTCTACGGTTTTAAACTGCCCAGTTGATGGCCACAGCCCCTCACCCCAGGAACCCAGCACAGCCCTGAGTGCCTGTGGTTTGCAGATCAGTGCATGGACCAAGTTCCCCAGAGACAGCAGAGGGTGAGGAAGGAGGCAAGAGGAGGAAGGTGAGGGCCACCTCTGGGAGGCTTCCTCCTGTGTGGACAGTGAGCCCCAACCTCCCTCTGGAGGAAAACTGAGCCAGGGATTCAGGACTTTGGAAAGGGCCAGGAGAAACAGAAGAGTGACTTCACATGTGGCAGAGGCGGGCACGAGGGCCTGCGTTTGACTCCAGGGCAGAGAAGTGATGCTGGAGGTGGGAGCTCCCAGAGTGCCCGCCGGCACCCTCCGCACCCAGCAACTCCACAGCAGACCTCAGGTCCACATGAGGACCCTGTTCACGCTCCCTGGGGTGGGTCCTTGTTCAGTGGCAGAGTCTGTCCTCGTCCCGAGGCCGTGGCACGTGACAGCACCCTCGGGAGGCAGGGGCAGCTTCGTCACTGGCCATGAATGGCAAGATGACCACTGTGAGGCCAGGAGGGCAGCTGTCTCAGTCATGTAATCACAGTCACACTAATGACAATAAAGGCTAACAGGTACTAGGTGCCACAGAGGCACAGTGTGACTCTCTGCAGTTCCCACATCATTAACTTGGAAGCCGTGTGGCCTGGTTACTTCCTCCCTTTACTGAGTGGAAGACAGGTCACTGAGTTTAAGAACCTGCTCCCCGTAGTAGTGGCAGAGCTGGAGTTTGAGCCTAGCAACCTGCAGGGTGCGCCCTCTGCCAGGGCTCAGACCCGCATGCCCACCTCATATGCAACAACCCTGCCTGGCACTCTTCCCGTCCTGCTCAGAGCTCTTCAGGAGAACACGGTGGATCGGGAACAGGCTCAGGCAGAAAAAGACAGAGGCACCTTGTGATTATCATGGGGACCCCGCCGACCTCCACAGCAGGAGATACCCAGGAAGCTCCCGTCTTCTGGGAACTCACAGGTGCACCAGGCAGTAAGCCAGGGAAGATGGCGGTGGCCAGCTGGGCCAGCCCTCTGGAAGGACGGAGCAGCTGGATAGAAAAGGCTACCTGCCTAGACCCAGATGAGTGTGCCCAACTGGTGTCGACAAGGGAGGGCACCTGGGGAGAAAGAGCTCTTCCAATAGACGGTGCGCTTTGACACACATCCGTCTGAATCTCACACCTTCACAAAATGACCTCAAGGGGACCGCCAATCAAGATATTTGTGTAAAACTATAAAATTTTATAAAAAAAAAAAATATTGGAGAAAATCTCAAATCTAGGCCTGGGCAAAGCATTCTTAGATACAGTCCTCAAAAATGGAAATTTGCTGAGTTGAATCTCATCAGAATTGAAAGCTTTTGCTTTGAGAAATACCCTGTTAAGGGGATGAAAAGACCAGGGACAGATGGGAGGACGTATTTGTAAATCACATCTGACAAAGGACCAGTATCTAAAATATAAAAAGAACTTTCAAAATTCAACAGTAAAAGAAGAAACAATCCAATTAGAAAGTGGGCACGTGAACAGAAGCTCACAGAGTGGAAACGCACACGGCCCAGATGAGCCGGGAGAAGCGCATCGTGACTCACCCAAGACCGACACACAGCTGCTGGAGTGGCTGAGACTGGGAAAAACAGACACCAGGCGTCGGTGAGGATGCGGGAAACAGGGTGCTTCCTGCACGGCTGGCAGGGTGCACAGCACTGTGGCCACTCTAAGCTGGAAACGGCTTGGTGGTTCCTAAAGGAGGTGAACATGTGGCCACCAGACGACCCAGCAGTTTCTCTCCAGAGATTTCCCCCTTAAGAAATGGAGACCTGTGGGTTGGATTGTGCTCCCTTCAAAGAAACCCTGGCTCTTGCTTCCTATAGACGTGGCTGCAATTGGGAATAGGTCTTTGAAGATGTGGCCAAGTCGAGGTCAGGTCACACTGGCTCAGTGGGATGGTAGGCATGCAGGGCAGACGAGAACCTCCGGGGGTCAGAAGCAGAGACTGGAGGACGCAGCAACAAGCCGAGAATGCCCAGGGTTGCAGGCAGCACCAGCAGCTTGGGAAAGGCATAGAAGCCTGGCCCAGAACCCCCCACAGGAGCCACCCCGTCTACACCTGCCAACATGGCAGCTTCCAGCCCCCAGAGCTGGGGAGAGCCCAGTTGTGCTGTTTGAGGCCCCTTCCTGGTACTGTGTGAGAGCAGCCCAGGAAGAAATCACCTCAGGACGCCACGCCACGTGGGTCTTTGAGCTCAGGGCTGCCTGCTGCACACCTCTGTGGGGGTTGTCTCGTTTTCTGTGCACAAGGCTGGAAACAATCTCAAATGCATACGCGCACACGACTTGTGTGTCTTGTTCTTTCATTCTCCAATGTGACTTAGCCTGGGCTCAGACCAGGGCCATGTGCCTTCCTGGGTGCTGGCCTGTAGCAGTGCACCACAGAGACATCGCTCCTGCCCTGTGAAACACATCCTAGTGTGGAAGGAGCAGAATAGCAAGTGCACAAACCATGCAGCCCAGGTCATGTCAAGCAGAGTTGGGGACTGCCCGCTGTGGCACTGGGGACCAGGTAGGGCAAGCCACCCCGGTAGGGTCAGGATCGGAGGGCATGGGAGGCTGACAAGGAGCCTCTCAGGCAGGAGGAGGATTTAAAAGCCCTTGAACAGGAACGAGCCTGGAGAGAGAAGGGAGAGTGGAGCCCAGGAGGAAGAAGGAGAGCCACACAAGGGGAGTCCCCGAGTCCCCAGTGAGAGGCCGTCCCTCAACACAGCCGCTGCACTGAGGAGACACCCTGAGCCATCCCCGAGGAATCCCAAGGCAGGACAGTCTTCAGGCACGTCTCAGAGGCATCCCCGAGGTCGACCAGTACCTGAAGCCACGTCTCGGACGTGGCTTATTGACGCAGTGTGCTGTCGCTCCTTCCTGTAGCGACTGACTCCTGAGCTGCAGGAGTCACTGGGGATGGGCGGAACCGGGGACAGCTCCGGTGTCCAGAGAGATCCAGTGGAAGGCCAGGCGGCCACCAGGGCCTGGGAGCCAGGGTAAGGACTTGGGATTTTATTCCAAGTGGGAGAGAAGAATATTAGGAGGACTTTAAGAGGAGCGCTGATGGAAGTCATCTGCATTTTAAGGAGAATTTGAGTTCCCACAGAGAACAGAGAGGAGACCGCTGGGGCTGCTCCAGGAGCCCAGGGCCAGCTGATGGTGGTCAGAGGTGAGAGTGGGGCTGTGCCTGGAGGGAAGTGGCCAGATCTGGGCTGTGTCTACAAGTGGGGCCAGCAGAACCAACTTCACATGGAGAAGACAGACCAGGGGAAAACGGTTTCTACGTTTCCAACCAGATACTCGGTGGATAATGGAGCCAAAAGCCCAGATGTAGGAAATGGGGGCAGGTTGAGCGGGCGGTCAGGCACGCCATGGACACTGGTGGAGAGACACTGGGCACTCAGGGCATGAGACCTGGGAGAAGCTGGGTGACAGCACCTGGGGACTGTCAGCAACGACGTCCAGGCAGTCAGGGGCCAAGATGCCCTCCGAAGAGTGCCCACAGAGGGGACGGGCGGGAGAGTGAGTCCAGGGGGGCAGGGAGGGTGGGGAGAGCCCAGGACAGAAGCCACCAAGACGGGAGCCTCATCTAGGGGCCCGAGGGGTAAGGGCCACGAGAGGACTGAGCTCACGAGAACAGTTAGACGGCACCGTCTCCGGTGGACAATAGTCAACGCCCCACAAGTTTTAAATTGTCGTATCAAATGATTATGTGCCATAGAACAAAGAAGTGTGTTTTAATTGTGTGGATTTTGTTAATCTTAAAACTCAGATGATATAGTATAATTTATAGGGCAATTTATTTGATAGTATCATGAATTAATCAAAGAATTGTAAAATATTGTGATTTTCTTAAATGTAGGAATTCCATTGTAATGGCCCTTGAAAAACTGATGACACAGAAAAAGAAGTTAGAATTTGATCAGGGTTTGGCCAGGAGAGATAAAGTGGTCGGAAATCGATGATATTTTTAATATGTCATTAAATTTCAAATAGCCCCAAAGAATTTATAAATAAGGAAAGTGGAGAATATACACAGAAGAAACAGGGGGCAGACAGGGTACAGGTCAAGACCAGGAGGAGCGCCACCCTCATGCCGGCTGCCCCTTCGCGCATCGCCCAGAGGGACAGGGTGGTCAAGGAGATCAGGAGGGACGCGTCCTGCCGCTCCTCCTGCCCAGCCTGGCCCAGGTGCCTCTGCTGTCTTCGTCCACGCAGAATCGGGGCCCCCTCCGGCTCTCACAACAGCTGCCCTGATCCTGCTCCCGGGCGCCGGTCTGCCCAGAAGCCAGCCCCACTCGGCACATCCAGGCCCTCCACCCTGTGGCTGGCCACCTCCTGGGCACCCGAGCAGTGCTGACCTCAGCAGTGCAGGCCTCTGCTCAGTCCCTCCTCACCTCCTCGCGTCCCGCTGTCCCCTACAGCCCACCCCTCTGTCTTCACCTTCTCCTGCCTTTGCCTAGGGCCCTGCACATGACTCTAAGGCACCCGCGTGGCAGGCCTTCCCTTCTTCCCACCCGCGCGGACAAAGTGACCTTTCCAGAGAGATCATCCCGGCGGTCACTTCTCCTCGTGAAGCCATCCCGCTCCCAGTGCCCAGAACAGGGGTCAGGGACCCTTTTGGAGAAAGAGCCAGAGCACGATATCTTAGGCTTTGCAGGTGGCCTGGCTCCATGATGGCTGCCTGACCCTGCTGCTGTCGGGGGAGGACAGTGGACAGAGGTCTGGTGTGCTTCCATGAAGCCTAATCTACAAGGCAGACTGTGAGCTGGACCTGGCTTAGGGTCACTGTATGTCCACCCCAGCCTGAGGACACGGTCTCCTCTTCCCCTCACGGCGCCTGAGGCAGACTGCATGCCCTGGCTCTGGGTGACGGCCACTGACCAGCTGCACGTCAGGGGAACTGTGTGTGTACAGGAGAAATCTCGTTGCTCTTGCTGTAAACCTAAAACTGCTCTAAAAGTATTTTTTAAAAGAAAATCTCTCCAATGTCATGTTACTCCTGCCTCCTAGGCCTCTGTGTGTGACATTCCCACATCAAGTAATTTCCCCCTTTCCTGGGTTCTAACTTTCCATCTCTGCCCCCCCATCCCACCCTTCTACTCACCTGAAGCTCGTGGCTGAGCCTGTGAAGCCGAGCTCACACGTCACAGGGGCACAGCTGGGCTCACTGGGCCGTGCCCGGGAGGCATCTGGGAATCCCGGGTGATGGGGCAGAGGGAAGGGGTGGGGAAGGTTGTGAGGTGGCGCAGGGGAGATCGGGCCATTCTGAGGGCGTTATTGATGCTGCCCCTGATGGGCAGCTGGACTGGTTGTCAGGAAGTGTCCAGTGGAGAAGCTGCCTGCCCCAGAGTTGGTGGCTTCCCACGCAGGTGCCTCTCAGCTGCCCGAGTGTGTCCTGGCTCACTAGGATATCCAAGGAGGCACTGAGAGCAATAGTGGAGTGAGAGTCCCTCAGAGGCCTGCTGCAGCTGAAGTCAGACCGGAAGCCACAGGGACGGGCGGGGCGTCCACTCAGTCAGCCCCTGCCTCACCAGGGCCACATGTGTCCACGTCTGCATGGACAAGCGGCAGTGCCCAGAACACTTGGGGCGGCAGGAGTGAGCCGTGTGCTGCTGCAGGGGCTGGCCAGGTCCCTGCTGGACCTCTCCTAGAATTCTCCCCACCTGGCCAGCCTCCCACTGGTCCCATCGAGGACTTCTTACCTGGGGGGTCTGGGCCCTGGGTCACCTTGCCTTTGCCATGGTCACTGGTATTTCTGGCTCACGACCATGACCTGGTCTTGAAGCATCTGCTGAGCTCCCCAAGGCCCAGGGATGACTCCATAGGCCCCCTGGGCAGCAGTGGCCTTTGCTCCTCAGGCAGCCACTCTGCCAATGAGGTAATCCTCCTTCTCCTGCGGGTCTGATGAGGAAAGTCAAAGTGACCAGCAGGCAGCGCTGCTTCCATATCCACAGAGTCCTTGTTCTGTCCACTGAAGGGGAAAAAACCCTGCATTTGAGGACCCAGTGCCTAAAACGCAGCAGAGCATGGACTGAGGGCGAGAACATGTCTTCAGGGAGCCCAGAGCAAGGTCCAGGGAGAGGCCTGCCACTCACCCCTGGGCCCAGACCTCTGGTCCTCATTACTGTACTCACCCCTGTTTCATGCTCCCACATTCTGGAGGACAGGTCTTACTGCTGCAGGGGCCACCCTGGGCCGGAGGCTTAGATGACCTTCACAGGTCCTTCCAGCACCTCGTTAGGCTCCCTGGTTCCAGGCCGCGCCTTGCGAGTCACATGTCAGTCATCAGCACATGGCTGTACCACCCCCACCCAAGATCAGCACCTCGGTCTGACCCACATGCTGTGAGATCAGCTTTGGTTAATCAGACTTTCCAGAACCCGGGGAGCTCTGTGGACACAAGGGCAATCTCCACTGGAGGTGTCAACGCCAATGCAAAACGCCATTGTCACCCCCACAAGGTAGAAGAGGCCAAGACACTACCACACATGGGTTCTTAAGGGCTGGCTCCGTAACAAGGGCTCAGTGTGCACCCTGACCTGGATCACTGACCACGTGCCCACTGTAGCCTCTTGACCAGCCTTGGGGAGTTTGCTGCACAGCTCCACCCTGATGTCACGGGTGCTCACTTGGGACTGCCTAGTAGCACACCACGCAGAGTCCAGCTTGCACCTTTGATTCAGTTGCCCGTCCAGCTGCTGCAGATGGAACCCTATGCAGCGTGTTCCCATGAGACACTAGGACCACGCGGCAGGTGGCCACCCCAGGTCCCTCCTGCCTTCCCCAGGACCAGCTGTCTCCCTTTCCAGGGTTCCTGTCCAGCCAAGCCAGCTGGCCCTGCCCAGGGGTCCTTGGCTACCTGTGCCTCACACAACTCCTCCCTTCACCCAATGACCCAATGGACTGCTCAGAATGTTGCCACTGGGAAGGCTGTCATTTGGGCGGCCTTGAGCGGCACAGCAGTGCTCAGCTGAGCGGCCTGTCTGCACAAAGTCGGCAGGAGTTCTTCTGTTGTTGGTTGCACAGAACCTGGATGAAGCCCTCGGTGAGTTGACAGAGAAGGCATTGCCCTGGAGCGCTGGCCTGGGGATGGACCCAAGGTCTGTTGAATCACCTCTAGTCCCCAGGCCTACCAGGGCCTCATCCCAAAGGTATGAGTTGATGAATTGCTGCTGCACCTGCTGTCTCCTCATGACTTGGTACATCTGAAAGCCCAGTCACAAAGGAAAGCTCCAGCCAGATGGTCAACCATGTCCCATGGTGAGGCCCTCAGTTTACCTTGAGCTCAGGAACCTGCTAAGAGCTTTTCTCAAATGGCAAACAGTGCCTGGCACAAGATACATGGCTCTGTTTGGGCCATCTGAGTGTCAGGCTGTGACTCCCCTGCTGGAGCTTGTGAGACTCTGGCTGCCACTCCGTGTCCAGTCTCATGGATCTGCCGGTCATGTGGCTGAGCAGCAGAAACAGCCTGCATGGCAGCCTGGACCTGCAGCACTGGCTGCGCTGGCTCTCCGTCCACTCAGGATATTCGCCTTCCAAACAGACAAGCAAGTGCAGAGGCTGGGGGCAGTGCGTGCTGAAACCAGAGTCCAGGGCCGACCAAGGTGTGCTCCTGAGTGTAGAAGGACACAGGAAGGAAGGAACAAAGGGAGGAGGGTAGGAAGACAGGAAGAAGGGAGAGAGGGGAGGGAAGGAGGGAGGGACAGAAGGAGAGAGGGAAGGAGGGGGAGGGAGGGAGGGAGAGACAGAGAAGGGAAGGAGAGAGGGAGGAAGAGAAGGAGAGAAAGAGGGAGGGACAGAGAAAGGAGGAAGAGAAGGAGGGAGGAAGGGACAGAGAAAGGAGGGAGAGAGGGAGGGAGGAGAGAAGGAGGGAGAGATGGAGGGACAGAGAAAGGAGAGAAGGAGGGAGAGACAGAGAAAGGGAGGGAGAGAGGGAGGGAGGGACAGAAAGGAGAGAGGGAGGGAGGGACAGAGAAAGGAGGGAGAGAGGGAGGGAGGGAGGGAGGAAGAGAAGGAGGGAGAGAGGGAGGGAAAGAGGGACAGAGAAAGGAAGGAGAGAGGGAGGGAGGGAGGAAGAGAAGGAGGGAGGGAGGGACAGAGAAAGGAGGGAGAGAGGGAGGGAGGGAGGAAGAGGAGGGAGAGAGGGAGGGAGGGAGGGAGGGAGGAAGAGAAGGAGGGAGAGAGGGAGGGACAGAGAAAGGAGGGAGAGAGGGAGGGAGGGAGAGAGGGAGGGAGAGAGGAAGAGAAGGAGGGAGAGAGGGAGGGACAGAGAAAGGAGGAGAGAGGGAGGGAGGGAGAGAGGGAGGGAGAGAGGGAGGGAGAGAGAAAGGACGAGGAGAGAGGGAGGGAGGGAGAGAGGGAGGGAGAGAGGGAGGGACAGAGAAAGGAGGGAGAGAGGGAGGGAGGGAGAGAGGGAGGGAGGGAGACACCTGGACTACAAGGTCCCTACTCCTTAATCAAGCTGCATCCTGTAAAAGCTCCTCACAAAATCCACCCCCGAGCTTCGCAGCCCAGGAGTCCCAAACTCAGCTGCCCACTTCAGGTCAAGGAGCAACAGACCTCCAGGGTGGCAAAGGGAGAGCCTCTCGGGGCCACGGACAGTGGACCTAGGGCATCCAGCTCACAGGTGGGCCAGACAGCCATGGGGGAAGTACCTTCACCTCCCTGGATGGATGTCACGGAGCCACCCCCAGAACGCCACCGTCCCTGAGGCCCACGAGTGTGGGGTGCCCCCACCCACAGCAGTTCTCACTGCCGTTACTGTTCCTGCTCCTCCGCTGCAACTTCGGCTCTCGGAGCCACACCTTGACCTGAGAGAGAACCCCAGGGTTGAAAGCTGGTATTGGGAGCCACGGGTGGTGACCTACTGTGGAGACGGTGGCCTTGGTGCTGTGAGCGGGAAGCCACTGGAGACCAGAGAGCAGAGAATGGAGATCCTGCCCGAGCTCCGGGAGGGGAGGGTGAGTCTGGCTGCCGGGCAGCCCAGAGGGTAGGGATGTGGTGCCACTGCAGAGGCCAAGAGCAAGTCAGGGAGTCCAGGTGGGAGACTCAGGGGACATTCCAGACAAGGGGTGGCAGGGGTCCCCAGCAGGGAGGAAGGGCAGAGGGAGAAATCTGAATCCTGGACATAATTTGAAGGTGGACATTCAGTCTATGGGCTCCATCATAAGACATCGGACTGGGTGACTCGGGGCAGCAGAAACGCATTCTCCCAGTTCTGGACTCCGCGAAGTCTAAGACCAGGGCACTTTCCTCCCGTTTGACCCCTGGGTGGCCCAGCAGGGCAGGGTGTACTGAGCCACACTCTACAGAGAGGGAAACTACGTAAAGGTCAAGTCCTGGCAAGAAACGGAAGCAGAGGGTGTCTGACTGAAGCCCACCCTCTCCCATCACTGGAACGGAAAGCACTAGTCTCCAGAGAGACCCAGGGTGGTTTTTCATTGGCTCAAAAGCCCAAGGTCCCTCTAATAGCACAGGTCGTTCACATACCTCCCCCAACAATCCACTCTTCCCCAAGGACGAAGAGATGGTCCTAAGTCATGAGCATCAGGACATGTCCCCAGCGGCCGGGGACACGGTCCACAGAATCAGGGAAGAGACACCTTACAGACACGCAGGGCAGCTGGGAGGCACAGTGGCCTGTGCTCAGGAGACAGGCCAGCCTCACGTCGCCCACTGGACTTTATTGTACTGCCGGGGGCTCCCACCCCCACAGAGCCGGGCAAGCAGGGGTGTTCTGTGGCCCCCAGCACATCACTTCTGGAACAAAGGGGCACTCAGTTCTGCAGAGAAGGAGCAGAATTCACTGCTCTGAGAAAGGTTTGTGGAGGAGAGGTTCTGCTTCAGTCAGGAGTGGACACCCCTCCCTCCAAGGGACAGCTCTCTTCCTCCCCAAGACTGTGTCTTTCACCGTTTAGACTGAGACGCCTGTGGTCAGGACAAAGATGGGCCCCGGAAATATCTGCTCAGGGGTCCCTGGTGCCTCGTGGAAGGTCACTGAACTAGACCCTCCCTGGATCCGACCTTAGAATGTCTGCTGCCTCCTTCCTCAGCCTGGGTTCATGAGAAAGTGAGCTGTCAGAAGTGGCCTGAGTGGCCCAGTCTCCACCCGTGGAGCCAGGCAGTCGGCACTGCTGGGCAGGAGACCAGGCCAGGCCTCTCCAGGAGTGAGTTCTGGGGCCCCTGGCGGTGAAGCAGTAGGAAACCCAGCTTCACCGTTTCCAGGAAACACGCCCACACCAGGTAACACTCAGAAACTGCTCATCTCACCCTGCAGGCAGGAGGATCTTCCTGAGGCTCTTGTTTAAGGGCTCGACTCCTCTGTTGTCAATGGGGATAAGAGAACCTCCCTTGGTGGCTTTTTGGTGTCTTTTCACTGTCAGGTCGGGGACTGGAACTGACGGACGTGGAGGGACTATTTGGAGCAGCAGTTTATTTTTACTTAATGGGGCCTGCTGACCACCCTTTGGTGGTGGAAACGAATCTTCTCATTCTCCTGGGACCCAGCAGAGAAAGCCGAGCCCCATTTTTCCTGATGGGGAAGCTGCTGGGGGGAGGGAAGAGCCCATCTGTGGCAGGCAGCACTGGGGTGAGTTGGACTCTGCCACAACAGTCCCGTGCAGATTGCCCGGCAGGCCCCTCCGGTGCTGCCTTTCCAAGTGGCCTACCGTGGGCCTCTCACAGGCCATCGCCCCAGGAGCTCGGAGACGCTCTGGACAAGTTCTGAGGCTCATCAGGAGAGCAGTCAGCCGCTCTCGGCCCAGCAGGGGCAGGCCTGGAGTCCAGGCAGCCCGGCAAGCAGGGCTCTCTCCACAGGACCCTTCTGCTCCCAGCCCACCCACCCCAAGTATCAGGGAGCTGTCCTCACCTAAGCTGTCCGGATCTCAGCTCCTTCAACTAAAATACCCCACCGAAGCCTGGTCCAAGTCCCCCCAGTCCCCCGGAACCCTCAGCCCAGGGAGTGGCGAGGCCCCCACCTAGACCTCTCTTTCATGCAGAAGGTCCCCTGGCCTTGCACCTCAGCCACATTGTCGTCCCTGCAGTCCTCAGAGAGGCCCTGGTGGCTGAGGCCAAGCCCAGCCCCTTCCCTTCAAGCTAGCTCCGTGGCCAAGATGGGCTGGGTCCCTCCACCCTGGGCTGGGCTCCTCCTTGCCTAGAGTAGGTGGGGCAGCTCTGCTCCTTCCTGCTGTCCCCAGGAGCCACCGCTGCAGGCAGGTTCATGCACACAGCCTACCAGGCCCCTGTGCTTCAGACAACGGAGGGAGACGCCGGGGCACCAGACGGCAGAGTGGCCTGGCCAGGCCTCAGGTGAGGGAAGCTGGGGGACACTGAGTCCCCTGCAGTGCTCAGACGTCCACCACGCTCACCCAGGGAGCTGACCCCGGGCGGCAGGGCCTGCGCACACCGTGCCTGTGGGAGAGGGAGGCAGACGTGTGCTCCAAGCCACCATTTACCAGGTGTGGCTGAGCCCCTGTGGTGTGTCGGCCATCACCAGGGCTCTGATGGCATCACCAGGGCTCTGAGGATGGCACACCTGAGTGCAGGGTCCCAAATGCAGCCGTGTGAGCTGCAGGGGGTGTGGGCGAAAGGCTGGTGGGGTGGGGAGGCAGGAGAAAAAGGAAGAGAGCAAGACAGGGAAAGAGAGAAGGAGAGACGGAGAGGAAGAGAGAAGGAGAGACGGAGAGGAAGAGAGAAGGAGAGACGGAGAGGAAGAGAGAAGGAGAGACGGAAAGGAAGAGAGAAGGAGATACGGAGAGGAAGAGAGAAGGAGAGACGGAGGAGGAAGAGAGAGGAGAGACGGAGAGGAAGAGAGAAGGAGAGATGGAGAGGAAGAGAGAAGGAGAGACGGAGAGGAAGAGAGAAGGAGAGACGGAGAGGAAGAGAGAAGGAGAGATGGGGAGGAAGAGAGAATGAGAGATGGGGAGGAAGAGAGAATGAGAGACGAGAGGAAG